>NC_072015.1:491608-624108 GCF_027791375.1 Indicator indicator
GGCAGCCAGGCACCAGTGCTGTCCCCCAGGATCAGTGCTGGGCCCCATCCTGTTCAATCTCTTTATTGAGGGTCTGGACAAGGGGATTGAGTCCATCAGCAGTGAGTTTGCAGATGGCAGCAAGCTGGGAGCAGGAGTTGATCTGCTAGAGGGTAGGAGGCTCTGCAGAGGCACCTTGCCAGGCTGGACAGATGGGCAGAGTCCAAGGGCATGAGACTGACCACATCCAAGTGCCAGGTTCTACACTTTGGGGAAACCTCATTGCTGTCCCAGCACCCAGGGACAGAAGGAGAGGACAGAGTCTCAAGCTGTGCCAGGGGAGGTTTGGGTTGGATGTTAGGAAGAAATTCTTCCCAGACAGAGAGATTGGCCCTTGGGATGTGCTCTCCAGGGAGGTGGTGGAGTCACCATCCCTGGAAGGGTTTAAAAAGAGCCTGGATGAGGCACTCAGTGCCATGGTCTGGTTGATCAGATGGGGCTGGGTGATAGTTGGACTTGATGATCTCTGAGGTCTTTTCCAGCCTGGTTGATTCTGTGATTTCCCCCCAAATCCCATGGCACCTGGGCTCTCTTGGAGTCTCCTCCCACCCCAGGTGTGGCCACTTTGCCCTCCCCACCCACTCCCCTTTTTAATCCCCCCAGCAGAGGCAGAAGCCCCAAGCTGAGCCCATCTGGGCTGAGGATCCTCCTCTCCTCTCTGGTGAGTGCCCCTGCTGCACACTGGGTGATGGGGGATCAAAGGCTGGGGGGCCTGGTGGCCCCCTGGTCAGGTAGGGCTAGGACTGATGACTGCTCCAATATCATCCCTGGGTGCTGGCTGAGCCTCCTGACTGGGGCTGAGCTCCAGCTGTGCTGTCTTGGCTGGGTGAGGGTCTTGCCCCAGGCTCTGGGATGCATGCAACAAGCTGGAGATGTTTAGGCAGGGGGGAGGGTGGGTGAGGGGCAGCAGGAGCTGCTTGGGGAAGATGAAGGGAGGTGGTGGGGGAGGCAGAGGGGCTTGACTAGATGACCTTTAAGAGGCCTTTTCTAACTCTGTTGATTCTATGTTCTAGTTCCTAGTCCCTTGCCTTGGGCAGGACACCTTCCACTAGACCAACTCAGCCTCTTTAAGGGCATTTTTTCCCCCGCTTTTTCTCCTTACTGTCCCTAGAAATCCAAACCTCCTCTGGTAGCTATGATGAACTGATGGATTTTTGGATTTGAGGCTCCCTTATTTTGCAAATAAGGTCTTCTGCATGTTGAAGTAAGAAATGAAATGGTTCCATGAAGTCCAAGAGTGAATAAAACTGATTGGCACAAGAAGCATTTGAAACCCCAGGATTTTTAACTGGAAAGGGTTTGGCTGTTGCAATATAACTGCTCAGCAGGAGTTAGTCTTGGTCTGAAGTGTAGGGAGTGGAAACACTGAAGTCAAGTCATAAGTCCAAGCCAAGTTGTCGTACCAGTAGATTAAATTATGTCATTCCAGAAGGAAAGTTCCATAATCCATGTCTGACTTTGCAGCCTGACTCAGTAATTTTTGATTCAGAACAAGAGCAGGAAGGCTGCTGCAGGACATGGGCTTGGATGATCTTCAGAGGTCCTTCCCACCCACTGCTTCTGTGATTCTGTGGCCTGGCATTTGGTAACAGGTGGCTGAGAGAGCTGCTGAACCTCTCTCCACCATCTGTGAAGAGTCCTGGCGAACAGGAGAGGTGCCTGGGGACTGGGAGAAAGCCAATGGCACTGCAGCCTTCAGACAAGGCAAGCAGGAGGAGCCAGGTAAGTACAGAGCAGTCAGCCTCACCTCCATCCCTGGAGAGAGGATGGAGCAGCTCATCCTGGAGGTCATCTCTAACCACATGGAGGGCAAGACATATCCAGCTGATGGCTCTGAGCTCACTCCTTGCATGGAGAGTGGCCCTGATGGTAAGATTTGCTCCAGCAGTGCCCTCCTGCCTGTCAGTTAAGGGCTGATTAGATGATTGTGGAGGTTCTGCCCAGCTCAAAACCCAGACAAGACTTTCTTGAGGACCTGGAGGGGGCCTGCAAGAAAGCTGAGGAGGGACTTTCTGCAGGGGCTTGTAGTGATGGGATGAAGAACAATGGACTGAAGATTGAGGAGGGCAGATTGAGGCTGGAGGTGAGGAAGGAATTCCTGACAGGGAGTGTGGGGAGATGCTGGAACAGGTTGCCCAGGGAGGTTGTGGATGCCCTTTGCCTAGAGGTGTTCAAGGCCAGGCTGGATGAGACCTTGAGCAGCTTGGTCTACTGGGAGGTGTCCTTGCCCATGGCAGGGGGGGTGGAACTGCATGATCCTTGTGGTCCTTTCCAACCCAACCCACTCTCAGTCTGTGACTCTGAGTCTCCTTTGCTGTGCAGTGCACTGAGATCTTTGCACAGTGACTTTCCAATCCCACCTGGATGTGCTCCTGGGCACCCTGCTCTGGGTGACCATACTTTATCAGGCTTGGGTTGGGCTAGATGATCTCCAGAGGTCCCTTCCAGCCCTCAGCACACTGGGACTCCATGTGTAAGCTACACCCATTAGTAACCCCCTTCCTACACCTCTCGAGGAGGGTGAGGAGCTGGAGCTGCTTGGGGAAGGTGAGGAGGGGTGGTGGTGGGGGAGCTGGAGCAGCTTGGGGAAGGTGAGGAGGGGTGGTGGTGGGGGAGCTGGAGCAGCTTGGGGAAGGTGAGGAGGGGTGGTGGTGGCGGAGCAGGAGCGGCTTGGGGAAGGTGAGGAGGGGTGGTGGCGGCGGAGCCGGAGCGGCCTGGGGAAGGTGAGGAGGGGGGGTGGTGGCGGCGGAGCCGGAGCGGCCTGGGGAAGGTGAGCAGGGGGGGTGGTGGCGGCGGAGCCGGAGCGGCCTGGGGAAGGTGAGGAGGGGGGGTGGTGGCGGCGGAGCCGGAGCGGCCTGGGGAAGGTGAGGAGGGGGGGTGGTGGCGGCGGAGCCGGAGCGGCCTGGGGAAGGTGAGGAGGGGGGGTGGTGGCGGCGGAGCCGGAGCGGCCTGGGGAAGGTGAGGAGGGGGGGTGGTGGCGGCGGAGCCGGAGCGGCCTGGGGAAGGTGAGGAGGGGGGGTGGTGGCGGCGGAGCCGGAGCGGCCTGGGGAAGGTGAGGAGGGGGGGTGGTGGCGGCGGAGCCGGAGCGGCCTGGGGAAGGTGAGGAGGGGGGGTGGTGGCGGCGGAGCCGGAGCGGCCTGGGGAAGGTGAGGAGGGGGGGTGGTGGCGGCGGAGCCGGAGCGGCCTGGGGAAGGTGAGGAGGGGGGGTGGTGGCGGCGGAGCCATGGGATTAAACTAGGTGACCTTTATAAGCTACTTCCAACTCTGGTGATTCTATGATCTAGTTCCTAGCCCCTTGCCATGGGCAGGGGACCTTCCACTGGACCAAGGCAGCAAAGTGCCCTGGTGGCCAAGAGCCAATGGGGTCCTGGGGGGCAGCAGGAAAAGTGTGGCCAGCAGGGCTGGGGAGGTTCTGCTCCCCCTCTGCTCTGCTGTGACCACAGCTGCAATCCTGTGTCCAGTTTGGGGCTCCCCAGTTCAAGAGAGACAGAGACCTGCTGGAGAGAGTCCAAGGGAGAGCCACGAGGAGGATTTGGGGACTTGAGTATCTCCCCTGGGAAGAGAGACTGAGAGCCCTGGGGGTGGTTAGTGTGGAGAGGAGAAGGCTGAGAGGGATCTGATCAATGTGTCTCAAGAGCTGGGGGGCAAGTGGAGGGGGCCAGGCTCTGTTGGGTGGTGCACAGCAATAAACCAAGGAATAATGGATACAAACTGGAACAGAGAAGGTTTCAGCTGAACATGAGGAGAAACTTGTTTGGTGTGAGGCTGCTGGAGGCCTGGAGCAGGCTGTCCAGAGAGGTTGTGGAGTCTCCTGCTCTGGAGCCTTTCCAACCCCACCTGGATGCATTCCGGTGTGGACTACCCTGGGTGCCCCTGCTCTGCTCTGGCAGTGGGGCTTGGACTGGATGATCTCTGGAGGTCCCTTCCAACCTGTGATGTGTTGTGATTTGTGGGTACTGAAGGCTGAGGGACTTGGGATTGCTCATCCTGGAGAGAAGGCTCCAGGGAGACCTTACAGTAACCTTCCAGTACCCAAAGAAGCCTCCAGAAGAGCTCGACCAGACTTTGGTCGAGGACTGGGAGTGCCAGGATGAGGGACAATGGCTTTGAGCTGGGAGAGGGCAGATTTAGACTGGAGATGAGGAAGAAATTCTTGAGAGTGAGGGTGGGGAGACACTGGCACAGGTTGCCCAGGAAGGCTGTGGATGACTCCTGCCTTGAGGTGTTCCAGGCCAGGTAGATGAGGTCTTGAGCAAGCTGGGCTGGTGGGAGGTGTCCCTGCCTGTGGCACGGGGGGGGGTTGGAGCTGGGTGATCTCGAAGGTCCCTTCCAACCTATTCTCCAGATCTCTGCTGCGGAGTCATCTTCCTCCCTCTGCCACCAGCTCATCTTTCTCTGTCAGCAGTGCAAACAGCAGAAGCTTTGCCCTTTGGAAATGTAAACAGGAGAAAAAAAAAAAAAACACCCTTGCTGCCTGCTCCCCCCAGCCAGGCCGTTAAAAAGACAACTCCGTGCTCCTGCTCCCGACGAGCAGTGGAACAGAAGGCAGGAGGAGCGCTGCTGCGGCTCCCCAGCTGTTGCCAGGGGAAAGGAGGAATGTAGGCTGCCACATCTGGGGTGACATCTTTGAAGAGGCACTTAATCTGCAGTGCTGAGGTATGCTAAGCCTCTTTGCTGCTTTTTTTAATCTTTTTTTTTTTTTTTTTTTCCCCCTTTTCTCTTTTCCCCTCGAACCACTTCTCAAGCTCACCGCTGCTCCTGGAGAGCGATGCTGGTTTCCAGTCAATGGGCGAGATGAAAGAACAATTAAGGGACAGTGCTGCTCCCTGCATTGTGCCAAGGCACAAAGCCCCGGGGGAACAAGGGCATCCTCAATGCCTTGATCGCTCCAGCAGAAGATTTACTTTGCCACACTTGAAAGTTGGAGGTTCCCAGCTTCTCCCATTCCCCTCACCCTCCCCCTTAAAAGAAAAAGAAATAAAATGCTTGGAATTTTTTAATCACTGAGTGTGTTTGGTGGATTGGAAAGTGGAGGGGGGAAGCAGTGCAGAGCTGGAGAAGAAAAGGTATCTGCTGCTGGGGATGCAGCGGATCAAAGCCTTTGCTGCTCTCCAGGAACGATTTGTCAGTGCTGCTAGGCACAGAGAAAGACCTCAGGTAGAGAGGGGCACCGGAAGAGGCTTTAGGAAAGGTCCTCTCTGCCCAGAGTTGGGGAAAAACATGCAAGAGCCAGGCAGGTTGGGGTGAATGGTTGAAAAAATAATTGGTGGGGGGGGAAAGGGGGGAGAAGGAGTGAAAAAAGAGGGAAGAGGGAAGAAAGGTAAAAAAAAAAAGGGGGTAGGGGAAGGTTAAAAAAGTGGAGAAAAGGGAAGAATTACAATAAAGGAAAAAGAGAGAATAAGGGGGTGAAGGGACAATAAAGGGGGAAAAAGAGGAAAGAAGGGAAAAATGAAAAAGAGACAAAAAAATGACAACAGTGGATAGAAAGGAGAAGTAAAACAGGGGAAAAGGGAAAGAAGGGGGGGAAGGAGGAATAAAAGGGAGATGGGGAAAGAGTAACAAAAAGGGAAAAATAAAGGGGGAGGGGGAAAAAAAAAAAGGAGGGAAGTGAGTGAGAGAAGACACAAACTCTGGTCTCATATTTTCAGCCCACTCTGAACTCCAGCACCCTCACAGCAAAGAAGTTTTTCCTTATGCTGAGGTGGAACTTCCTGGGTTCCAGTTTGTGTCCAGCCAGCAGGTCAAGGGAGGGTTTCCTCTGCCTCTCCTCATGCCCTGATGAGGACACACTTGGAGTATTGTGTCCAGCTCTGGGCTTCCTCAGGTCAAGAGGGACAGGGAACTGCTGGAGAGAGTTCAGGGGAGGCTATGAGGATGCTGAAGGGCCTGGAGCACTGCCTGGGGAGGAGAGGCTGAGAGCCCTGGGGGTGGTTATTCTGGAGAAGAGAAGGCTGAGAGGAGATCTGAGCTATGATTGCTGATAGTTGGAGGGAGGGGGGCAAGAAACAGGGGCCAGGATCTTTCCACTGGTGCCCAGTGATAGACAAGGAGCAATGGACACAAACTGGAACCAAGGAAGTTCCACCTCAACATGAAGAGAAACTTCTGTAGGGTGAAGGTGCTGGAGGCCTGGAGCAGGTTGCCAGAGAGGTTGTGGAGTCTCCTGCTCTGGAGACTTCCAAGCCCCACCTGGATGTGTTCTGTGTGCCCTGCCCTGGGTGCCCTGCTCTGGCAGGGGGCTTGACTGGATGATCTCTGAAGGTGCCTTCTGACCCTCTCCATTCTGTGCTGCTGTGCCTAGGAACAATAAGAGAAAAGGTCAGGATCATATCTGAAGGTTGTTAGAGACCTTCCCATGCTTGGGGGACAAAACTCCATCAGTTTTGCTGCTCCTGGGGCAGGATTTGTGCATCTCCATTCCTATTGCTCCATGGCTGAGTGATGAGGCAAGGGAATGGGGAAGGATCAGATGAGTGCTGCAGTAGCCAGGGCAGCTCCTAGGATGTGCAGCAGCTCTGCTGGACTGCTGCCCACTCCCCATTTCTCAACAGACCTTTCAGTTGTTTTCTTTTTTGGAGGGGGAGAATTTCCAATTGATGCTGTGAGACCTAATTCAGGATTGGTTTCACAAGAGCAATTTCTCTCCTCTTTTCTGAGCTTTAAGAGCTTTCTCTCTCTCTCTCTCACTCTCTTTTTTTTTTTCCTGGTTGCTTTAACATTCTCCACTGGTATCTAGTTGGAGATGAGGTCAAATCTATTCCCCAAGACTGATGTACCTTCTGCTTCTGATGCCAGTTTAAGACCTGATGGGAAGCACATGCCTGAAACTAGTGGCAAATCTGGAGTCAGGGATTTATAGAATGGTTTGGGTTGGAAGGGACCTTGAAGATCAGAGATTCATAAAATAGGTTGGGTTGGAAGGGATCTTAAAGACCATAGACTCAGAGTGGTTTGGGTTGGAAGGAAGATTCAAGGTCATAGAACCATAGCATGGTGTGGGTTGGAAGGAAGATTCAAGGTCATAGAACCATAGTATGGTGTGGGTTGGAAGGGTCCTTGAAGATCATAGAATAATGGAATGGTTTGGGTTGGAAAGGAGCTTCAAGATCATAGATCATAGATTCTATGTTCATGATTCATGGTTTGGGCTGGAAGGGACCTTGAAGATCAGAGACCCATAGAATGGTTTGGCTTGGGAGGGACCCTCAAGATCATGGAATCATGGAATGGTTTGGGTTGGAAGGGAGCTTCAAGATCATAGATTCACAGAATGGTTTGGTTTAGGAAGGATCTTAAAGATCCTCTAGTTCCACCCCCCCTGCCATGGACAGGGACAGCAGATTGCTCCAAGAGCTTTCTCACTGCAGTGTCTGCTCAAGCTCAGTGCTGTGCAAAGCTGGCAGGAGTTGGTTCATCCTACGCAGGAGGTAATTTCTCTATTATTAGCTCACTCTTGTTGTCCACAGAGGCAGAAATTCAGTTTCCAGCTGCTTCTCACAAAAGAATGAGAAGGAGGACCCGAATCCACCTGGGTCACCTCAGATGCTCACCTCAGGTTCATGGAACTGGTGGCACTTTTGCTGTATCCAAATAACCTTTCTGTAAAGCTTTGTTTCTCCACATGGCCAAGAACCAGCAGAGCACTGGAGCAACATTTGAGTGAACAGCTGGAAGAGGTGAAAAGAGCTAATCAAAGAATCACAGAACTTGTGACAGGATGTTGTGACAGAATGAGAGGGAACGGATTGAAGCTGGAGGAGGGCACATTGAGACTGGAGGTGAGGAAGAAGCCATTAGCTTGGTTCTCTGTTGGCTTTTTGACTACTTCAGTGATCTTCTAGCTAAATGGATTGGAGCTGGAAGAGGGGAGATTGAGATTGGAGATGAGGAAGGAGTTCTTTGCAGTGAGGGTAGGGAGGCAGACTGCTCAGGGAGGTCCTGGCTGCCACTTCCCTGGAGGTGTTGAAGGCCTTGAGCAACCTGGGCTGGCAGGAGGTGTCCCTGGAGGGCTGTTGGAACTAGATGCTTCCAACCTAGGAATCTGGGAATCATCAAGTCCAGCTATCCAGCCTTAAATGTCCTGCATGAGATATGGAAAATCAGGTGGTAGGTGGGGGAAGGAAGCAGAGCAGAGGCAGAAAGGGACAGAGGGAGGCTGCCTCAGCCAAGGAAATGGCTTTTGGCACTGGAAGAGCCAGGTCTGAGTGCTGCTCCCAGCCTGCCTGTGGGTAGCTGGCAGTGCCTGTGGAACGCTGCCACTTTAACAATCCCTTTACAGGTGCTGTGCCTGGATGGACAAATGATTGTCTCTAATTACCCCTATTCTTCCGGAGAAAAGAGCCCCAGGAGTCCCCTCTGCTGCTAATGCAGCAGAATGCCTGGGCCCCACCAGGCAGCATCTCCCTCCCCAGCAGCAGCTATTGAGCTGAGGTGAAGCTGAAACTGCCCCAGCCACAGCAGGTAGCTCAGCAGCCTGGCTTGCCTCGAGTGGAGATGGCTGAATGGAGATCCATTCCCTCCACCCTCATCCTCACCACCCCTCCATGGCAGCCTGTGCCCAGCTGTAGCCTTTTTATGCTTCTGAAGAGACAAGGGAAGACAAAAAGCTTTGTGCACAGTGGTTCTGCTCCCAAGATGATGCACACTGTGATGAAAATACAGCTAGGGGCTCACAGAGCCTGCCACTGGATCAGCTGCTGGTCTCTCAGCAAGCTTGGGAAGCACACAAGGGAGGGGGAAAAAAAGGGGAAAAAGAACTACCCCCAAACTGCCCACGGAGCTCTCTGAAGGCAGTCAGAGTTCCTCTGCACTTCATAGATTCATGGAATGGGTTGGGTTGGAAGGGACCTTCAGGAGCATCCAGTTCCAACCCCCTGCCATGGGCAGGGACAGCTCCCAAGTTGCTCAAGACCTCATCCAGCCTGGCCGGGAACACCTCCAGGGAGGAGACATCCACAGCCTCCCTGGGCAACCTGTGCCAGTGTCTCCACACCCTCACTCTCAAGAATTTCTTCCTGCTTTCCAGTCTCAACCTCCCCTCTCCCAGCTCAAAGCCATTGTCCCTCCTCCTGTCACTCCCAGCCCTTGGCAAAAGTCCCTCCCCAGCTTTCTTATAGGTCTCCTTCAGGTACTGGAAGGCAGCTCTGAGGTGTGTCTCTATGTCTGAGACTAAAAGGGACCAGATCCATCCTTGGCTTCTAGATTCTCCTGACCAGGTGCACACACTTGCACCCAACCTTCCCTTTAATGGTCAAGACTTCAACTTCATCATTCTCTTGCAGCACTGATAACAAATCCAACAAAGCAATAAATCCCAGGCTTGAAGAATGACAGAATCACAGAATGGCACAGACTGGAAGGGACCTCTGCAGATCATTGAGTCCTAGCCCCGTGCCAAGGCAGGGTCACCTAGAGAAGGTCACACAGGAACACATCCAGGTGGTGCTGGAATCTCTCCAGAGGTGGAAACCACACAACATCTCTGGGCAGCCTGCTCCAGGCCTCCAGCAACCTGAGATTCAAGAAGTTCCTCCTCATGCTTAGGTGCAACTTCTTATAGTTAAGTTTGTGCCCATAACTTGTCCTGTCACTGAACAAAGCCTGGCCCCATCCTCCTGACACCCACCCTTGGAGTATTGATCAGCACTGATGAGATCCTCTCAGGCTGCTCTTCTCCAGCCCCAATTCCCTCAGAAGACCAGGCCCAATGGTTTGTGCTTTTCCAAAGCATTCCTGGAAATGCTTCTCCAGGTGGAAGTGAAAACATCAACCTGGCTCTGGATAGTCCTAGAATCTGTAAACAGCTTCCTGATAACCTTTGGTGGTTGAAGGAATGTGCCCCATGACACTTTGGGGACATGGTTTGCATGGCCATGGTGCTCTTAGCTTAACAGTTGGAGTTATTGAGGTCTTATCCAATTGAAACAATTCTCTGATTCCAGGATACTGTGATGCAATGATTCTATGATTCCATAATTCTCTGATTCTTTAATTCCATGATTCTGTGATTCCATGATTGATTCTATGATTCTAGGTGGGACTACAGCTGGAGAATGACTCCTAGCAGACCCTCCTTAACAGCACCAGAACATCACAGGCTGCCCCTGGTTGTATGATCTTGAATGTCTTTCCCAATGGATTTAAAAGCTGTCTGGAAATGGTCCTCAGGGATATGGTGCAGTGATGGCCCTGGAAGGGTCAGGGAATGGTTGGACTTAAATGTCTTTCCCAATGGATTTAGAAGCTGTCTGGAAACGGTGCTCAGGGATATAGTGTACTGGAGGTCCTTGTAGAGTCAGAGGATGGTTGGACTTGATTTTGAATGTCTTTCCCAATGGATTTAGAAGCTGTCTGGAAATGTTCCTCAGGGATATGGTGCAGTGATGGCCCTGGTAGGGTCAGGGAATGGTTGGACTTAAATGTCTTTCCCAATGGAATTAAAAGCTGTATGGTAACGGTGCTCAGGGATATGGTGTAGTGGAGGCCCTGGTGGAGTCAGGGAATGGCTGGCCTTGTTCTTAAAGGTCTTTTCCAAGCATGGTGATTCTGGGAATCCTCTCACCTGCCTTTGCATCCTCATTAGAGTAAGTCAGCATCACTTAGCAGCATGGCTGAAGCCTGTGGGAACAATGATCTTGTTTGGCTTACCTGAGTGTAAATCAGGACCAAGCTGACTGACTGTGACAGATTTATACTGATGTAAAACTGAGGTAAGATCAGAATCAGACTTGAAGTATTGTTCTCCTGTCCTGAGTGCTATCACTGGAGGGTCTCACATTTCATCTTGAATTAATCTTTAACTGCTTGCTTGCTAGAGAAGCAGAACACACAGCTATCAGCCTTCTCCTCTCAGCAAAATATGACACTGGCTGGAAGTGGCATTTTTAGGTATGCAAAACCCAAAGCTTCCCACCCGGGGCTGGAGCTGCTTAAACAATTGCTCCTCTGTACCTCAAGGAGGGACACACACACACACAAAGGTAGGGGAGAGAGGATTTTGCTGAGTGTTTGCACTGTGTAAAAAAGAGGGGGAGCCTTTAAAATGTCTCCATTTGTGAAACAGGAAAAAATACAGCTTGGAAAAGGGTGGAACGTTTGTCACTGGGATGCTTCCCTGCTGCCTGCCTCTCCCAAGAGGTATGGTTGGCAGCTCAGAGTTCTCACTTGTGTGCCAGCCTGAAACCAGTTGGTTGTCTTCTGCACCCACAAGGAAACAATTTGGGGCTGGTGTGTAGTTTCAGGTGTGAGAGAATAAAAGAGAAATAAGAAGAAAAAATAAAAAAGAAAAAGAAAAAAAGGAAAAGAGGATAAAGAAAAATGAAGAGGAAAAAATAAAAGGAAAAGGAAAATGAAAAAGGGAAAAGGAAAATAAGAAAAAAATGGAAAAGAAAAAGAAAGAAGGAAATTAAATAGAAAAAGAAGAAAATAAAAAGAAAAAAGGAAATAAGAAAGAAGGGAAAAGGAAAATAAGAAAAAGAGGAAAAAGAAAAAGAAAGGAAATTAAATAGATAAAGAAGAAAATTAAAAGAAAAAGGAAATAAGAAAGAAGGGAAAGAAATGGAAGAATGAAAAAAGGAAAGAAAAGGAAGGAAAAGAAGAAGAAATATAGAAAAGGAAAAAGGAAAAGAACTAGGAAAAAGGGAAAAAGAAAAAGGGAAAAAGAAAAAGGAAGAAGAAAGAAGGAAAATAAATGGAGAAAAGAAAAAAGGAAACAAAAGGATGGAAAAGAAGAAGAAAAATAGAAAAGGAAAACAAAAAGTAAAAAGAAAAAAAAGAAAAGAAAAAGGACAAGAAAAAGAATGAAAAAAATCGAAAGAAAACAGAAAAGAAAAGGACACAGGAAATAAAAAAAAAGAATAGGAGTAGCAAAAATAGAAAGAAAAAAGGACAAGAAAAAAGAAGAGAAAAAGCAAAGCTGCAGAAGCAAGAAGCCAAAGCCCGGAGCAAAGCAAGGCAGCGGAGCGGCCCGCGCCTGCTGCCCGGTGCGGTAATCAGGCGTCTAGACAGCAATTAGCAGCCCCCTCCCTCCTGAACGCCTCTGTGCCACCAGCAGAGCTCCGCTGCCCTGCGAGAAAGACACTGACCTGCGAATCTCTCGTCACCGACCGACCCCAGAATCTGAGCGGGGGTCGCTCGTCCTGGGCTTTGCCTTCCCAACCGCAGCCACTTCGCCAGAGAAACAAAACCCACCCCAAGATTGGGTCCGAGGGTTAGGGTAGGGGTTAGGGCATGTGAGGGGGATGGCCAGGACCCCATGAGTTGAGCCTCCTGAGAAGATGCCCAGGGCTGGGTCTCGTCTGGGGACACTGCACCCTCTCTGCATGTGTGAACACCTCTAGCTTCCTCCTTTCTTCTTCTCTTCTTCCTCTTTGTCTGCCTGTATTCAGGGCCAGCAAGCACAGCCCCAGGACTCTGCCCTGCCAACCCTTGTGAGAAGAAATTCCTCTCTCTTTCCTCTCTCTTTCAGCAGCATTCTCTCTTACCCCCCCAACCCCAATTATTCTCCCCTAGCCAATGGCTGAGTCTCCTCACAGGTCAGCCTGATGGGATCACACCAAAACTTCCTCTGGGAGTGCTGGCAGCAGGAAATTGCTCTTCAGCTTCCTACAATTAAACAGAAATAAAATAAATCAACCCTGCTCCCACCGCCACACACCAGCAGCAAGAGGGTGTTAAGCCCTTGGGCTGTTTGGTTGCACTCAGAAGGTTGAGGTCAAAGGCTCCATGTCCAAGTGGGGGCCTCCAGGAAAGCTGGGGAGGGGCTTTAGACAAGGGCTGGGAGGGATAAATCGAGGGGCAGTGGATTGAAGCTGGAAGAGGGCAGATTGAGACTGGAGAGGAGGAAGAAATTCTTGGCAGTGAGGGTGGGGAGACACTGGCACAGGTTGCCCAGGGAGGCTGTGGATGTCCCCTCCCTGGAGGTGTTCCAGGCCAGGTTGGATGAAGCCTTGAGCAACCTGGGCTGGTGGGAGGTGTCCCTGCCCATGGCAGGGGGTTGGATCTAAATCATCTTGAAGGTCCCTTCCAACCCAACCCACTCCATGACTGTGTGAATCCTCTCATTCCCAAGAGCTCAGATCAGGCAATCACTGGGTAAGGAGTGGGGAGAGACTGGGCACAGGTTGCCCAGGGAGGTGGTGGAAGCCTCATCCCTGGACGTTTTTGCAGCCAGGCTGGAGGTGGCTCTGAGCAACCTGATCCAGTGTGAAGTGTCCCTGCCCATGGCCTGGGGGTTGGCTGGATGATCCTTGAGGTCCCTTCCAGCCCTGACAGTTCTATGGTTCTATGATCACTCAACCCCAACTGCTTTAAGTCCACCAGCTCCAGCAGCGGCGTTACCCTGATTCACAGCATCCCAACCAAGCTCAGCCCCCAGCCCTGCTGCCTTCACTGGATCAAAGAGCTTCACAAAGAGGAAAGTGGCACAAGCTGACATCTGGAAGCTCCTCTGGGTTTTCAGGGGGAATTTGTTGTACTTTTTGTTGGTTTGGTGATACTTGCACTGTGAGAACTGAAAACTTCTCCTTTTAGCTCTTATCCTACTTCAGAATTCCGTCTTCTTGCCAAAAAAAACCCAAACCCAAAAGAAGTGAGGATTACTGCAGTGGGTGGATGGCTTTGCTGGAACCCCAGCAGTGCCTGGCAAGGCAGAAATAATTTCTGCTGCCCCTAGGGAGATGGCAGAGCCACCACTAAGCTTTCTCTACAAGGTTTTAGGAAGTTTAGTGATGAAGGAACCAATTCTGACAGACAGCAGCTCAATGTGGAGCAAAACTCTGTAGAAAAGGACACATTGCCTTAGTTTGGCTGCACCTCTTAGCTCTGGAGATATTCCAAACCCACCTGGATGTGTTCCTGGGTGACCTGCCCTGGGTGACCCTGCTCTGGCAGGACTGGATGAGCTTCTGAGGTCCCTTCCAACCCCTAACATCCTGTGATTCTGTGATTTTGTGAAGTGGATTACATGTGGTGGTGATGGTGCTCCAAAGGAGCTAGAGAGAGGGATGTCAGCCCCTGGGCTGAACATTATCCACCAGGACAGCTTTCCAAGCACAAATTCCAGCAGATATTGTTCAGGCCCTTTGCATTTGTCAAAGCCCAGGATGCTTCCCCTTCAAAAACACTCATTCTGATGGATACATCACAGGAGGCTGGTCCAAACTGGAGGAAGAAACCACCAGAGCAGGCCACAGATCCTGGCACCTTCTGCAGCAGCAGAAGGAAGGGGCAGCAGCAGAAGGAAGGGGCAGCAGAGGATTTGGAAGCCAAGATCATGACCAGCAGCTGTGTGCCCTAGATGCTGTCCTCTCTCTGGAGAGCTGAGTTCCCTTCTGGCAGCAACCAGGGCACTCAGTGTGATGAGGGAAGCTTGGGGAGGGGCTGGAGATGGGTGTGGAGGCTTCTGGAGTTTGCCTTGGCTTGGGATTGGGATTTAGGGAGGTTGCACATATGGAGCTGAGAATTTGCTTGACTTGGTGTTGGGATGCAGTGAGGTTCACAGTCTCACTGTCTCACAGTATCTCAGAGGTTGGAAGGGACCTCAAGAGATCATCAGGTCCAGAGCAGGATCACTTAGGGTAGTTTACACAGGAAGGCATCCAGGTGGGTTTGGAAAGTCTCCAGAGAAGGAGACTCCACAACCCCCCTGGGCAGCCTGCTCCAGGGCTCTGTCACCCTCACTGTAAAGAAGTTTCTCCTCATGGTGAACTGAAATCTTCTCTGTTCAAGTTTGAACCCATTGGTCCTTGGCTTATCACTGTGAACCAAAAGAGCCTGGCCCCCTCCTCCTGACACCCACCCCTCAGCTATTGATAGACATTGATCAGATCCCTCTCAGTCTTCTCTTCTCCAGACTAAACAGCCCCAGGGCTCTCAGTCTCTCTTCACAGGGGAGATGCTCAAGTCCCCAAATCATCCTCATGGCTCTCCAGCAGGGCAGCCTCTAACCTGCCCTGGTGCCTGCTGTTATTTCTCCCCAATTGTAGGATCCTGTACTTGTCTTGATTGACCTTCCTGAGGTTTGCCTGCAGCCAGCTCTCAGCCTGTCCAGGTCATGTTGGATGCAGCACAGCCTGAGGGGTGTCAGCCACCCCCCAGTTTGTATCATCAGAACTTGCTAAGGGCACTCTCAATGCCTTCAGCCAGGTGGTTGATAAAGAGATTGAACAAAACTGGACCCAGTTCTGATCCCTGGGGGACACCACTGGCCACAGGCCTCCAAGGTGACTCTGTGCCACTGATGACAACCCTCTGAGCTCTGTTGTGGAGCCACTTTGCAACCCACCTCCCTGCCAGCCATCTGTGCCACATCTCCTGAGCTGTCCTATGAGGATGTTATGGGAGACAGTATCAAAAGCTTTACTGAAGACAAGATATGACACCCACTGCTCTGCCCTCATCTACCCACTTGGTCATATCTTCATAGAAGGCTGTCAGATGAGTCAGACAGGATCTCCCCTTGGTAAATCCATGTTGGCTACTCCTGATAACCTTCTTGTCTCCCATGTGGTTAGAGATGACCTCCAGGATGAGCTGCTCCATCATCTTGCCAGGGATGGAGGTGAGGCTGACTGCTCTGTACTTGCCTGGCTCCTCCTTCTTGCCTTTTTTGAAGACTGGGGTGACATTTGCTTTCTTCCAGTCCCCAGGCACCTCTCCTGTTCTCCAGGACTTTTCAAAGATGATGGAGAGAGGTTCAGCAACAGTGTCAGCAGCTCCCTCAGCACTCCTGGATGCATCCCATCAGGGCCCATGGATCTGTGTGTCTTCAGATGGTATAAGAGATCTCTAACCCTCACCTGACTGACCAGTGGAGTGTCCACATCTCTCCAGTTCTGCTCCCTTGCTTCTAGAGACTGAGCTTCCTGAGGGCTGCTCTTAGGAGTGAAGACTGAGGCAAAGAAGGCATTCAGCAACTCTGCCATCCCTGCATCATCAGTTCCTGTATCTCCCCTCTCATTCAGAAGGGGCTCACCTCTTGCCTGCCCTTCCTTTTATCATTGATCTATTTGAAGAAACTCTTCCTGTTCTCCTTCACCCCTCTGGCCAGATTCAGTTCCAGGAGGGCCTTGGCTTTCCTTGTTGCATCTCTGCATTCTCTGGCTACATCTCTGTAATCCTCCTAACTGACCAGTCCTTTTCCCACATACTGTAAACCTCCTTTTTGTTTTGGAGTTTTACTCAAGAGTCCCTTGCTTATCCATGCAGGACTTCTGTTTGCCTTACTTGATTTTCTTTCCAAGGGAATACATTTCTCTTGAGCTTGGAGGAGGTAATGTTTGAACATCAACCAGCTCTCTTGGGCCCCCCTTCCTTCCAGAGCCCTAGGCCACTGGATATTTCCAAGCAGAGTCTTGAAGAGGTTGCACAGATGGAGCTGAGAGTTTGTCTTGACTTGGGATTGGGATGCAGTGAGGATGCACACATGGAGCATGCCCACCTTGAACTGATCTGAGTTTTGCCTTCAGCAAGCAGAGTGCAGTGGTGCTGCTCTCCCTTCTTCTCCCAGGCCTGCAATATCTTAGTTATGAATTCCCCATAAATAGGTCTTCCTGAAAAAACAAAACCAACAATAAAACCCCCAAAGCCAAGCCAAAAATCAAAACCAAAACCACAAAGAAGTCCTAAACCCCCAAATAAGTCCTAAACCCCCAAATAAATCCTAAACTCCCAAATAAGTTCTAAACCATTTTGCTCAGAAGATGCCTTTGAGGGCTCAAGTCAATTATTTGTTGAATAAAGAGCAAAACCACTCCACTGGCAGAGGAATGAAGTCCCTCAGTCCTTCTGGATGTTGATTTCCTCTCTGCATCTGATGCTGGAGTGCTAAATTGATTATTATTTTCCACCCCCACCTTCCACATGCAAAGGAGGACACCTCCTTAAAGTCCTTCCCAACATTACCACAACTGTCCATTACCTTAGCCCCTTCTCCTCTTGCCTCTCAAGCTCTGCTCCTCCTAATGCTTCCCCCCATCCCCCCCATCAATCTCTGCTCCTTTGGCACCAGGACAATTCATTTTCCAGGAGATGTTACTGAGCTGGTAAATAAATGCCATGGCGTGCAGGGGCAGACAAGACGGAGCCTGGCAGCTCTGGACGTCAGCACTGCAGTTATAATTACAGCAGCTGGGCTGAGGTGACTTCTTTGCATCCATACATTTCATTGTCATCAGCTGCTGGAGAGCTGAAATGTGTGGGGGAAAAAAAATAATGAGACCAACACAACCCTAACCTGATATGATCCTCATCCTCCTCTTCCTCCCAGTGCTGCCCCTGGCTCTGTCACCGTTTCCAAAGCACTTCTGGTTTGCTCCAGATCTTAGAAGATGTTGTTGCATGTCCTCATGGAGGAGCTGGGTGAGAAGGGTGGAGTGGACCCTCAGCAAGTTTGCTGATCATAGAACTGGAGGTTGGAAGGGACCTCAAAGATCAGAGAATCACAGAATGGCTTAGGTTGGAAGGGACCTCAGAATCAGGCTGCCCTTGGCCTCTTGTGCTGCCAGTGCCCACTGCTGGCTCCTGCCCAACTTCTCCCCCACCAGCACCCCCAAGGCCTTCTCTGCAGCCTCCTCACCCCCAGCCTGGATGGATACTGAGGTTTGCCCTGACCTTGGTGCAGGACCTTGCACTTTGCCTTGTTGAACCTCATGAGGTTCTCCTCAGCTCACCTCTCCAACCTGTTGGGAAAGTCTCCCAGTTCAGGGAAGCGGTTCAGTCTGGATCTGAATCTTAATAAGCATGAGGTTGCCTTGCCTCCTACCCAACCTTCACCCCCATAACTCCCAACACAAGCCTGTGGGATCTGATTAAGCAACAATCTAGAGCTAAATCTAAACAAGCATGAGGCTGCCTTGCCTCCTACCCAACCCTCACCCCCAAAACTCCCAACACAATCCTGTAGGATCTATTGAAGCAACAGTCTGGAGCTAAACAAGCATGAGGCTGCCTTGTTTGATACCCAGCTCTCATCCCCAGAACTCCCAACATAATCCTGTAGGATCTATTGAAGCAACAGCCTGGATCTCAGCCTCAATAAGCATGAGGCTGTCTTGCCTCCTACCCAACTCTCATCCTCAAAACTCCCATCAATATCCTGTAGGATCTGGCTAAGCAACACTCTAGACCCCGATCTGAACAACCCTGAAGCTCCTTACCTCCTACTCGACTCCCATCCCCACACTCCCTGCAGGATCTCTTTCAGGAGCTGCCATCCACAGCCGCAGGAAACACAACCAAGCAGGGAGGAAAACCCAAACAGCTCCAGCCATTAACTTGCCAAAGGCAGGCACACAAAAGGCTATCAAGCAACCATTAGGTGTTTCCTGAGGAGTCCTGCCTCCCTTGGCCACCCAGGAGCTTTTTGCCCTATTATTCCAGGCAGCTGGCCTTAAAAAACAGGGAAAAAAAGAAGGGCTCTGGCTTCTGCTTATACTTATTAGACCTGCAGGAAGAGCAAATCAATCACAGCGACGGGGCTGAAGTGTCTGCTGGGGGAGAGGAGACTCCCAGGAGCAGGCTTTGAAGTGTCTTGGGCTGAAGGCAAACATCTGAAGAACATAAAGAGCTGCTCCTCATTCCTTCTCTGAGGGGGCAGAATGGAGAGGCAGGCTGGGGGGGAAGAGGAGGGTCCCATCGCGAAAAGGAAAAGCAATAAAGGGTTCCTTACGACGGCAATTTGCACCTCTACTGCTCTTTGATATGTTAAGCAGACGTGGCAGAAGGGAAGCCTTTGGTCTGCTCCGGGTCCTTGGGCAGGGACAGCTCACCCCCGGATTAAGGCTTTCCAAGCAGGCCCTCAGAATTGCAGCTTCCAACTCAGGAGGGAACTTGGGCAGCCTCTGTCAATGTCGTCACTGTGACAGGAAGCCCTGGAAGGGAAGGTGCTCAGAAGAGCATCATCATCATCATCAGCAGCAGCAGCACCACCACCACCCTCAGGCTGTGCTGCCATCCAGCCAGAGCTGGACAGGCTGAGAGCTGGCTGCAGGCAAAGTTCAGGAGGTTCAATCAGGACAAGATCAGGGTCCTGCAGCTGGGGAGGAACAAGAGCAGGCATCAGGACAGGTTAGAGGCTGCCCTGCTGCAGAGCAGCTCCATGGAGAAAGGGCTTGGAGTGCTGGTGGGCAGCAAGAAAAGTGTGGGCAGCAGGGCTGGGGAGGTTCTGCTGCCCCTCTGTTCTGCCCTGGGCAACCTGTGCCACTCTCTCACCACCCTTATAGGGAAGAACTTCTTCCTAATATCCAATCTGAATCTCCCCTCCTCTAGCTTGGATCCATTCCCCCTGCTCCTATCCCTACCTGACACCCTCAAAAGTCCCTCCCCAGCTTTCTTGGAGTCCCCTTCAGATCCTGGAAGGCCACAAGAAGGTCTCCTGGGAGCCTTCTCCTCTCCACACTGCACAACCCCAACTCTCTCAGGCTGTCCTCACAGCAGAGCAGCTCCAGCCCTCTGCTCATCCTCATGGCCCTGCTCTGGACACCTTCCAGCCCCTCCAGATCCTTCCTGGAACAGAGGCTCCAGCACTGGACACAGATCTGCAGGTGTGGTCTGAGCAGAATGGAGCAGAGGGGGAGAATCCCCTCCCTGGCCCTGCTGGCCACACTTCTGCTGCAGCCCAGGCTCTGCTTGGCTCTCTGGGCTGCAAGTGCTCACTGCTGGCTCCTGTTGAGCTTCTCCTCCTCCAGCACCCCAAGGCCTTTCCTCCAGGGCTGCTTTCCAGCCAATCCCTGCCCAGCCTGTCTCAGTGCCTGGCATTGCCTTGACCCAGCTGCAGGACCTTGCCCTTGGTCACCCTAACAGCCAAAAAAAAAACCAAACCAAACCCCAAATCCAAAAAAGTTGTCAAAAGTGGATCCTGATTTAATTTGTCCTGCCTTGCAGTGTAATTACAAACCATTTAGGGTTGGGCTTTTTTCCTTTCCTCTGTTGTAAACTCTGGGCTGGAGGAGGAATAGAAGTGATGCAGCAAATGAAGATTGTGCTGTGCTGCATGGTGTGGAGGTAACACTCCAAGCACTGAGCTGTGCTGCTGCTGGAGGTGCTGGAGGTGCTGTGTGCAAGAGCAATCAAGAACTAAAAGCCTCTTTTCTTTCTTTTTTTTTTTAACTTTTTTTTTTTTGTGCCAGATTTTATTTGCATGACTTTCAAAGGGCAGCAAAATGAATCTGAGCTGCCTCCAAGTTAAATAAATAAATAAAGGGGAAGAGGGAAAAAAAATCCAAGTGCAAACAGCACTAAGCAGCACTGGGCAGCCTTGCCAGTGGTGCTTTGGAGTTTGGGAGATGAATTCCAGCACATCCAGTGGGGAATGGGGTTCTGGAAGGAGTGGGCCAGGAAAAGGCACATTGGGTTGGATGATAGGGTAGGAGGGAATGGACTGAAGGTGGAAGAAGGGAGATTGAGGCTGGAGATCAGGGAAAATTCTTGGCAGGGAGGGTGGGGAGACACTGGCACGGGTTGCCCAGGGAGGCTGTGGATTCCCTCTCCTTGGAGAAGTTCAAGAGGAGGTTGGATGAGGCCTTGAGTAACCTGGGCTGGTGGGAGGGGTCCCTGCCCATGGCAGAGGGTTGGCACTGGGTGAGCTGGGTCAAGGTTTGGACTGGATGATGTTTAAGCTCTCTCCCAGCCAGATATATTCTGTGATACTGTGACCTTCAAAGTCCCTTCCAACACAACCCATTCCATAATCTAAAGGTCTCTTCAAACCCAATCCATTCTAGGATTCCACGATCCCTAAGGTCCCTTCCAACCCAACCCATTCTCTGATTCTATGATCTTCAAGGTCCCTTCTAAGACAACCCATTCTGTGATTCCAAAATTCCTGTGTTTTTTTTTTTTTCCCTATAGGTACATCCCTGGCCATGTCAACAGGACCTCTCTGCTGTGACAGCAAATCTGGACACACACCTGTGGCAAGTGGTTTGTTAGGATAATGTCCTGCTTTGTGTCTCTGGAGTCCCCAGGGTTCACTGCTGGGACCAGCTCTCTTTGGCACCTTTCTCAATGAGCTGGAGGAGGGGATTGAGACATCCTCAGAAAGTCTGACACCAACCTGGGTGGCAGTGGTGATGTGCTGGAGGGCAGGAAGGCTCTGCAGAAGGCTCTGGCCAGGCTGGATCCATGCTCCAAGGTCAGTGGGAGGAGGTTTAACAAAGCCAAGTGCTCAGTGCTGCACTTGGGTCACAACAACCCCAGGAAGGCTCCAGGCTTGGGGCTGAGGGGCTGGAAAATGCCCAGCAGCAGGAAAAGCCCTGGGGGTGCTGGGGGACAGCAGCTGAAGGTGAGGCAGCAGTGCCCAGGTGGCCAAGAAGGGCACCAGCAGCCTGGCCTGGAGCAGCAATGGTGTGGGCAGCAGGAGCAGGGCAGGGCTGGTGCCCCTGGACTGGGCACTGCTGAGGCTGCAGCTTGAGTGCTGGGTTCAGGTTTGGGCTCCTCACTGCCAGAAGGACATTGAGGAGCTGGAGCAGGGACAGAGAAGGGCAAGAGAGCTGGGGAAGGCTCTGGAGAAGAGGGCTGGGGAGGAGCAGCTGAGGGAGCTGGGGGTGTTCAGTGTGGAGGAGAGGAGGCTGAGGGAGACCTCATTGCTCTCTGCAGCTCCTGAGAGGAGGCTGGAGCCAGGTGGGGGTTGGGCTCTGCTCCCTGGTCTGAAGTGATAGAAGGAGAGGAAATGTCCTGAACTTGTGCCAGGGGAGGGTTAGGCTGGAGAGGAGGAGAAATTTCTTTGCTGTGAGAGTGGTGAGGGACTGCCACAGGCTGCCCAGGGAGGTGGGGAGTCCCCACCCCCTGCAGGCTGGAGCTAGCAGAAGCCATTAGATTAACCTCTCTCTTGACAGGTCAGGCTCAGCAAATATTCTTAAAAATAACTCTTGCAGTAATTTATGACCTTTGGGGAGCAGAATCAATAGTGCTGAGAGCAGAGGAGAAGTGAGGCAGCCAGACAGCACTTCCCACAGCAGAAAGTTTCTTGTCTTTGCCATGTTTGCATTCTGTCTGCTTGCATGCAGGAGAGAGCTTTGCAGTGAGCTCAGCTCCCTCTCACCTCCAGCAGCACCACACTTTGATGGCCAGTTTGCTGCCTCCTCTCTGATCCCACAGCTCAGCCCAGCCCCAACCCAATGCCCCAACAGAGTGAAGGGAAGGGGAGGGTGGAAAAAAAAATTAATCCACATCTCCTTTCCTTCCACCTTCCCTCTGACCCCTTCTGGATCATGTTGAGGCTCCTCTGCCCCGTGGATGTCGTCATCAGAAGCCTCACACACAGCCTGCATTTTAATCCTGCAGGAGCTGCTCACAGTGCTTAATTAAACACCTTCCTACAGCCCCCAGGAGCAGGGCCTGGGCCAGGTTTCATGCCCTGGATCTGGGGGTTTGTTTTGTCTCTCAGGTGAGACTGGCTAAACTCTGCAAGATTTGAGCCTTTCCTGCTCCTTCCCTGTGCTCTTGGGGTGAGATTGGCAAAAATATGCAAAATTGGAGCCTTCTCTGCTCCTTCTCTCCAGTTTTGGGAGTGAGAATAGAGAAACTCTGCAGGATTTGAGCCTTTTCTGCTCCTTCTCTGTAGATTATTGGGGTGGGACTGGATAAACTCTGCCAGATTGGAGCATTTTTCTCTCCTCTGTCTTTTTGGGGTGAGATTGGAAAAACTCTGCAAGATTAGAGCCTTTCCTGCTCCTTCTCTGATTTTTTTCAGGGTGGGATTGGATAAACTCTGCAAGATTTGAGCCTTCTCTGCTCCTTCTCTGTGTTCTTGGGGTGACATTTGCTAAACTCTGCAAGACTTGAGCCTTTTCTGCTCCTTCCCTGTGCTCTTGGGGTGAGATTGGCAAAAATATGCAAGATTGGAGCCTTTCCTACTCCTTCTCTGTAGTTTTTGGAGGTGGGATTGGAAAAACTCTGCCAGATTGGAGCCTTTTCTGCTCCTTCTCTGCATTTTTGGGGTGAGATTGAATAAACTGCAAGATTTGGAGCATTTTCTGCTCCTTCTCTGTATACTTTTTGTGAGATTGGCTAAAATCTGCAAGATTGGAGCCTTTTCTGCTCCTTCTCTGTGTTTTTTTGGGGTGAGATTGGCTAAACTCTGCAAGGTTTAAGCATTTAATTGGATAAATTATACAAGATTGGAGCATTTTGTTCTCTGTATTATTACTTTTTTTGTGAGACTGGATGAACTCTGCAAGATTTGAACATTTTATTGGATCAACTATGCAAATTTTGAGCATTTTATGCTCTGTCTGTGCTTTGATTCTGGTGAAAATGGTTAAGCTGCTGCAAGATTTCAGCATTTAATTGGATAAACTCTGCATGATTTGAGCACTTTGTGCTCTGTCTCTGCATATTTCTGGTGAGAGTGAGCAAACCACACAAGGTTTGAGCATTTTATGCTCTGTGTTTTGGCTTTCTTTTCAATGAGATTGGATAAATGATATATGATTTGAACCTTTTGTGCTCTGTCTCTGCCTTTTTTTGGAGGAGACTGGGTAAAGCAGGAAGGATCTGAGCATGCAAACGACAACATCTCTCTGTTTGTTCATCATTTCAATGCATTTTATCACCAGTGGCTTTGCTTTCAGCCAGCACAGAGCACTGCCCTGGCTATTCAAACACAGCCTCACTCCTCCAGGCTTCAGTATTGAAGTCTCATTGTCTGAAACTGGAGCCCCCCAGGAGGCTACATCGATTTCCATGTCTACATCCACATGCTTTAGCCACATGGACCTGCCTGGGGCAGCCCTCCTGCCCATCTTTCTCTGCAAGGACTTCTAGGGACGTAGGGAAGGATGCAGCCTGTCACACTCTGCAACCTGAGCCTGCACTTCTTTTGACACCACTCAGTGACTGACTGGATGTGGGGCTTTCCCCAACGTCCTTGGGAGTGCAGGAACACTTTGGAGAGGGTTCAGCTGGCCCCACAGCAGAGTTCAGAGGGTTGGGAGAGGTGGCACAGAGTCAGCTTGGAGGCCTGTGGCCAGTGGTGTTCCCCAGGGGTCAGTGCAGGACCCAGTTATGTGCAATCTCTTTATTAACTACCTGGCTGAGGGTACGGAAAGGACCCTCAGCAATTCACTGGTGATACAGAACTGGGGGTGGGGGTGTATGGCTGACACCCCTCAGTCTGTGCTGCCATCCAGCCAGAGCTGGACAGGATGAGAGCTGGCTGCAGGCAAAGCTCAGGAGGTTCAGTCAGGACAAGATCAGGGTCCTGCAGCTGGGGAGGAACAAGAGCAGGCACCAGGACAGGTTAGAGGCTGCCCTGCTGCAGAGCAGCTTCATGGAGAAAGGGCTTGGAGTGCTGGTGGGCAGCAAGTTCTGCATGGGACAGCAAAGTGCCCTGGTGGCCAAGAGAGGCAATGGGATCCTGGGGGGCATCTAATCTAAATCTCCCCTCCTCTAGCTTGGATCCATTCCCCCTGGTCAATCAGCTTTGAGCATTTCAGAGGGCTGGAGCTGCTCTGCTCTGAGGACAGCCTGAGAGAGTTAGGGTTGTGCAGTGTGGAGAGGAGAAGGCTCCCAGGAGACCTTCTTGTGGCCTTCCAGGATCTGAAGGGGGCTCCAAGAAAGCTGGGGAGGGACTTTTGAGGGTGTCAGGTAGGGATAGGAGCAGGGGGAATGGATCCAAGCTAGAAGAGAGGAGAGTTAGGTTAGACCTTAGGAAGAAGTTCTTCCCCATGAGGGTGGTGAGAGACTGGCAGAGGTTGCTCAGGGAAGTGGTGGAAGCCTCATCCCTGGAGGTTTTAGCAGCCAGGCTGGATGTAGCTGTGAGCAACCTGCTGTGGTGTGAGGTGTCCCAGCCCATGGCAGGGGGGTTGGACTGGCTGATCCTTGAGGTCCCTTCTAGCCCTGACAGTTCTGTGATGCTCTGAAGAGCATCAGATGCCTGCCACATGCATATACAGAGAGTCATGGCCATAATAAATCCAGGGAATCGTGGATTTGTTTGGGTTAGAGAAGACCTCCAAAATCATCCAGTCCAACCATAAAGATAAGACCACCACACCTGTCCCAAAGTGCCATGGCCACAGGTTTCTGGAACACCTCCAGGCATGGGGACTCCACCACCTCCCTGGGCAGCCTCTTCCAATCCCTCACCACTCTTGCAGTAAAGAAATTTCTCCTCCTCTCCAATCTAACCCTCCCCTGGTGCAATTTCCTCTCCTTCTGTCACCTGAGACTAGGGAGCAGAGCCCAACCCCCACCTCACTGCAGCCTCCTCTCAGGAGCTGTAGAGAGCAATGAGGTCTCCCTCAGCCTCCTCTTCCCCACACTGAACACCCCCAGTTCCCTCAGCTGCTCCTCCCCAGCCCTGCTCTCCAGACCCTTCCCCAGCTTTGTTGCCCTTCTCTGGACCTGCTCCAGCTCCTCAATGTCTTTATTGGAGTGAGAGGCCCCAAACTGAACCCAGAATTCAAGGTGTTGGAAAGCTGCTAGGAAAAGAACACTCCAGAGTGTGTTTATAGACCCTAGAGATCCTAAAACACCTAAAGGGATAAGCTCAGGGGAGTCCTTGACACTGTTTGCACGATGTTAGGGATTGGAAGAGACTTCTGGAGAGCTTCCAGTCCAAGCCCCTGCCAGAGCAGGACCAGAGAATCCAGCACAGGGCACACAGCAACACATCCAGACAGGGCTGCAAAGGCTCCAGACAAGGAGACTCCACAACCTCTCTGGGCAGCCTGCTCCAGGCCTCTGGCACCCTCCCAGGGAAGAAGTTCCTCCTCCTGCTGAGGTGGAACCTCCTGCGCTGCAGTTTCCATCCATTGCCTCTTGTCCTATGCCAGGCTGCAGCTGAACAGAGCCTGTCCCTGTCCCCTCCCTCCTGACCCCCAGCCCTCAGCTCTTGAGAGACATTGAGCAGATCCCTCTCAGCCTTCTCCTCTCCACACTAAGCACCCCCAGGGCTCTCAGCCTCTCCTCCCCAGGCACTGCTCCAGGCCCTTCAGCATCCTTGCAGCCCTCCCTTGGACTCTCTCCAGCAGCTCCCTGTCCCTCCTGACCTGGGCAGCCCAGAGCTGGATGCAATATTGCAGGGGAGGTGTGAGCAGGGCAGAGCAGAGGGGGAGGAGAAGCTCCCTGGCTCTGCTGGCCACACTCCTCTGAATGCCCCCCAGGACCCCCTTGGCCTTCTTGGCCCCCAGGGCACATTGCTGTGCCATGCAGAACTTGCTGCCCACCAGCACTCCCAGCTCCTTCTCCTTGGGGCTGCTCTCCAGCAGATCCCCTCCCAATCTGTCCTACTGCAGATTGTTCTTCCTGCCCAGCTGCAGGACTCTGCATTTCTCCTTCTTGAACCTTGGCTGGATTGGCCTTTGAGCAGCTTTCCTCTGGGATCATATTCAGAGGAATTTTTCAGGGCAGAGGGTTGAAAATCCCTGATAATGATTTTGTGTTCTTGATCAGTGCAAAGGGTGAATACAGTAAATGAAGAGAGCTCAGATGCAAGAAGTAATATCAAATGTGACTGGGTAAGAAAAAAACAAACTGCATCCTGTGAATGTAAACAGAGCTGGGGGATCAATCATGGATGGTGCCACTTGGTCTTCCTGAGGTTGTGGTTCTAGCAAGGTCAGCACAGCCAGATCCAAGGGCCCTGCTCCTGGGTCCTGGCTATCCCTTTGCACTTTGCAGGGCATCCAATCCTGGGTGTATGAAGGAGCTTCTCCTAACCAGCTCTTTGCTTTATAAATGAGGAGGTCTGTGCTGGAGGTTGTCTCCAGCAGTTTGGGTCTGTTGTGGGATTCTCCAGTGGGCACTGAGAGGAGGAAAATGTCACAGAACCACAGAATGTTAGGAGCTGGAAGGGACCTCCAGAGCTCATCCAGCCCAACCCCCTGCCAGAGCAGGGGCACCCAGGGCACCTCACATAGGAACACATCCAGGTGGGGTTTGGAATATCTCCAGAGAGGAAGACTCCACAACCTCCCTGGGCAGCCTGCTCCAGGGCTCTCTCACTCTCACAGGGAAAAAATTCTTCCTCCTCTTTCCATGGAACTTCCTCTGCCTCAGCTTCCACCACTGCCCCTTGTGCTGTCCTTGGGCATCCCCTAGCAGAGCCTGGCTCCAGCCTCTGGGCACTCCCCCTGCACAGCTTTATCCCCAGCAATGAGCTCCCCCTCAGGCTCCTCCTCTCCAAGCTCCAGAGGCCTCAGCTCCCTCAGGCTCTCCTGCTGAGGAAGATCTTCCACTGCCTGCAGCATCTTTGTGGCTCTGTGCTGGACTCTCTCCAGCAGTTCCCTGAGGTCCTTCTTGAGCTGAGGGACCCAGAACTGGACACAAGATTCCAGATGTGGCCTCAGCAGGGCAGAGCAGAGGAGGAGGAGAACCTCTCTGACCTGCTCACCACAGCCCTTCTGATCCACCCCAGGCTGCCCTTGGCCTTCTTGGCCACCAGAACACACTACATCTGGAGTGTGCTCACCCAGCATCACCCTGGTGGGAAGCCTGCTCACAGGAGGGAATTTTCTAACCCTACTTTTTTTTTTTTTTTTTAATACTCCCTGCACACCTCAGAGCTTATCCTTTGGATGAAAAGACTTCCCCAGTCCAGCAAAATTCCCACAGATCATTTTCAGATGGAGTTCTGACGAAAGAAGATGAATGGGAGGTGTCCCTGCCCATGGCAGGGGGGTTGCAGCTAGGTGATCTTTGAGGCCCCTTCCAACCCAAACCATTCCATCATCCAATGATTCTATGATTCCATGATTCTATGATTCCATAATTCCATGATTCTATGACTCCGTGTTTCCATGATCCTATAATTCTGTGACTCTGTGATTCCATGTTTCCATGATCCTGTGATTCTATGATCCTGTGATTCTGTGATTGTGGTAAAGTGAAATCATTCAATTGTTGTAGAAAGCCTTATTCTAAAATGTCCACAACTTGAGGCCAATCCCTTTGCTACCAAAAGGTGGCAAGAAAGGAAGCTAAGGACCTCAGTCTGAGTCACCTCTTTCTGGGTCACCTCTTTCTGGTTTCACCTCTTTCTATTTCACCTCTTTCTGGTTTCACCTCTTTCTGGGTCACCTCTTTCTGGGTCATCTCTTTCTGGGTCACCTCTTTCTGTTTCACCTCTTTCTGGGTCACCTCTTTCTGGTTTCACCTCTTTCTGGTTCCACCTCTTTCTGGTTCCACCTCTTTCTGGTTTCACCTCTTTCTGGTTGTCTCCAGCCAAGCCAAGGCACTCTGGCAGGTGTTGTCCCCAGCACCATGGACAATTCCACGACTGTCCAGCACCATGGACAGCACCACATCATCCCTTTGAGCTGATCCCAGAGTCCCAGAGAGGTAGGGGTTGGAAGGGACCTCTGGAGGTAAATCAAGTCCAAGCCCCCTGCTAAAGCAAGGACAGCCACAGCTGGTTGCCCAGGATCACAGTGGCCAGGTGGAGTGTGGAGACTCCACAACCTCTCTGTGCAGCCTGTTCCAGGGCTCCATCACCCTCACACCAAAGAATTTTCTCCTCCCCTTCAGGTGCAACCTTCTGGGTTCCGGTTTGTACCCACTGCTCCTTGCCCTGTCCCTGGGCACCCCTGAAAAGAGCCTGGCCCCAGCCTCTTGATCTCCACCTTTCAGATATTTACACCCCAGCCTTCTCCTCTCCAGGCTAACCACCCCCAGGGCTCTCAGCCTCTCCTCCTCACACAGATGTCCCAGGCCCTTCAGCATCCTTATAGCCTCTGCTGGACTCTCTCCAGCAGTTTCCTGTCCCTCTTGAACTGGAGAGCCCAGAACTGGGCACAATCCTCTAGAAGTGGTCTCACCAGGGCAGAGCAGAGGGGAAGGAGAACTTTCCTTGACCTGCTGGCCACAGTCTTCTTTGGCATCTTCCTCTTTCTCCAGTGTCATCTTTTGTTGCTAGTTGTTGGCTGCTAGGTTCTGTAGCGATAGGGTGAGGAGGGATGGATTGAAGCAGGAAGAGGGGAGAGTGAGACTGGAGATGAGGAAGAAATTCTTGCCTAGGAAGGGCTTCCAGAGGGACATGCTACAAACAAGTTCAAAACTTGGCTGGCAACCCAGACTCGTAGGATCGTGGAATGGTTTGGGTTGGAAGGGAGCTTGAAGATCATCCAGTTCCAACCCTAGAACTAGACAAGGGAGAAGGACCCCACCTGGAGCTCTGTATCCAGTTCTGGAGCCCCTGGTACAGGAAAGATCTGGAGGGGCTGGAAGGTATCCAGAGCAGGGCCACGAGGATGAGCAGAGGGCTGGAGCTGCTCTGCTCTGAGGACAGCCTGAGAGAGTTGGGGTTGTGCAGGCTGGAGAGGAGAAGGCTCCCAGGAGACCTTCTTGTGGCCTTCCAGGATCTGAAGGGGGCTCTAAGAAAGCTGGGGAGGGACTTTTGAGGGTGTCAGGTAGGGAGAGGAGCAGGGGGAATGGAGCAAAACTAGAAATGGGGAGATTCAGATTGGATGTTAGGAAGAAGTTCTTCCCCAGGAGGGTGGTGAGAGACTGGCAGAGGTTGCCCAGGGAGGTGGTAGAAGCCTCATGCCTGCAGGATTTGAAGGTCAGGCTGGATGTGGCTGTGAGCAACCTGAGGCTCCAGGAGAGCTGGGGTGGGACTTTGGACAAGGGCTGGGACTTTGGACAGTACGAGGGACAATGGCTTTGAGCTGGGAGAGGGGAGATTGAGAGTAGAGATGAGGAAGAAATTCTTGACAGGGAGAGTGGGGAGAGACTGGCACAGGTTGCCCAGGGAGGCTGTGGCTGTCCCCTCCCTGGAGGTGTTCCAGGCCAGGCTGGATGAGGCCTTGGGCAAGATGGGCTGGTGGGAGGGGTCCCTGCCCATGGCAGGTTTTTTTGGAGCTGGATGATCTCAAAGGTCCCTTCCAACCCAACCTATTCTCTGTTTCTATGGCTCAATTAATTATTTTAGTCTTTTTGAGGGCTGTCTGTGGGCCTCCCCTAGCTGCTTCCAACCCTGACAGTTCTCTGGAATAATTCATTTGTGTACTGAATGGAGGAGTTTTGAAGGAAGAACTTGCAGGGCACATACAATAAGCTGTTCCTGAAGTGAATTCACTCTGCTCTTTTCAATCCCCTTCCCCAGCCAAGGCATACCAGGGGTTAGTGCACAGCACAGCCCTTAATTGCCTACATCATTTCATTTTATGAAACAAAAGTGCTTGGGAGAAAAAAACCAAAACCAAGCAAAAAAAGAAAATAAAATTACAGGCTTCTATAAACCCACTAAAGGCAGCTTGGGTTTGGTGTTGGTTTTGTTTTGGTTTGGTTTTTTCCTTCAGCCTCGTTGAACAGTGGCAGTGGTTTGGATGTGGTATGAACTGTAAACATTTTCTTAGGGGGAAAGGGAAAAAATGAAATAAAAATGATGGCAGAACTTTCTCTCTGGGGCCTTTGTCTGTGTGTTGCTGATATATTCTCCTCTTAGCTTTTTATTCTTTGGGTTTTTCTTTTCTTTTCTTTTCTTTTCTTTTTTTTTTTTTTCCTTGCTCATCTTATCCTGCAAGAAAAATTGGTTTGTCCTCCTAACCCCTTTCCTCAGTAAGCAAAGTCCCTCCCCTTTCCCTGCCTTGGTGTCTCTCAGCCTTGAACCTGTATTGAGCCAATCATTTTTCTGGCAGCAGGGAGACGAAGAGAGCTCCTTCAGGGCTTGGCTTAGGTCAGGAAGAGTCGAGGCAGAGCTGTGTCTATTGCTTCCCCCGGGGGCTCCATCCTCAAATCCTTGGTGTCAGGAGTGCTGGGCTACAAGGCCAGCCCATAAAAGAAGTTTTACTACTGGCTGAGCAGTAATGGCTCCTGGTTTGTTTTTTTTCCCCCCCCTTCTCTTTCTCTCTTTGTATTTTGCTGTCCCTCAAAATAAACAACAGGAGGAGAAAAAATCGACAGGGGGAGGGGGCGAGGCGGGGAGCAAAGCCCGAACCCAATCCAATGAGAGCTACTGTTGCTGGGCTGTAACCCTACTCTGCAGGGTTTGATGGCAGGTTTGATGTGGTGGACACTGGGATGGATTTCGACCCTCTATGAGAGGCACAAAGCAGCAGTCAAGGGCTGTAAAACACACACAGAGAAACCTTCCCATGCCAGAAGGCAGCAGCTCCTCAGCAGGCAAAGCTCCTGGGGGCAAAGCAGATCGCAGCGAGCCTGTATGTAGCTCCAGGACCTCAGCTCTCCCAGTCCTCCTCTCCTGGTAGTAGAGAAATAGATGTCCTGCCCGTGTCTGCCCAGCGCCTTGGGGTGCTCTTCCGGGAGCAAAGAGCACAGCCGGCCCCTGCCAGCGTCACGGTGCTGCGGCAAAGCCAAACGGCCGCAGCCGCCCGGGCTCTGGTCCCGCGGGCAGGGGCCAAGAGGGGGAAGGGTAGGGCTGAGAAACTGCGGAGCGGCAGCAGGGCCCAGAGAGCCTCTGGTGCGGTCTGGGCAGCTCGCAGCGCTGCTGCGCTTGGCTTGGCTTGGCTTTTGCTTTCTCGCTCTCTTCCTTCCTTTCTCTCTCTTTCCTTCTCTTTCTTTCTTTCTTTCTTTCTTTCTTTCTTTCTTTCTTTCTTTCTTTCTTTCTTTCTTTCTTTCTTTCTTTCTTTCTTTCTTTCTTTCTTTCTTTCTTTCTTTCTTTCTTTCTTTCTTTCTTTCTTTCTTTCTTTCTTTCTTTCTTTCTTTCTTTCTTTCTTTCTTTCTTTCTTTCTTTCTTTCTTTCTTTCTTTCTTTCTTTCTTTCTTTCTTTCTTTCTTTTTCTCTCTTTCTCTCTTTCTCTCTTTCTCTCCTTCCTTCCTTCCTTCCTTCCTTCCTTCCTTCCTTCCTTCCTTCCTTCCTTCCTTCCTTCCTTCCTTCCTTCCTTCCTTCCTTCCTTCCTTCCTTCCTTCCTTCCTTCCTTCCTTCCTTCCTTCCTTCCTTCCTTCCTTCCTTCCTTCCTTCCTTCCTTCCTTCCTTCCTTCCTTCCTCCCTCCCTCCCTCCCTCCCTCCCTCCCTCCCTCCCTCCCTCCCTCCCTTCCTTTCCCTCCCTCCCTTCCCTTCCCTCCCTTCCCTTCCTTTCTTCCTTTCCCTTCTCTTTTCTTCCTTTCCCTTCTCTTTCCTTCCTTTCCCTTCTCTTTCCTTCCTTTCCCTTCTCTTTCCTTCCTTTCCCTTCCCTTCCTTTCCTTCCTCCCTTGGCTTCGCAGTGACCCCGGAGCCAGTTTCCTTCTGCTGGCGGCCAAACTGCAGCTTCTCCCGGGGGGCGAAGCTCCGCAGCCAGAGGCGTTTGTTGGGGCCGCAGCGCACCGCCGGTTAATCTGTTTGCTTCTGCAGGGGGGGAAATGTGACCTGGCTATTGTGGTGATTAAGAGAGTCAAATATCCTCACATTAAGCAGTGAGCCGGTCAATCAGGCTGGATTATTGTTACATTTCAGTTAAATTACAGTGGCATGACAGGGGCCTGAGCTATTTAGTAACGGATTTTGCAGCACCGATAGGCTTCCCGTGTAATGAATAAACTCCGGAGAGCAACAGAAGGCTATTAAAAAAATTAACAAAACAAACATACAAACAAAGAAATAAAAATTAAAATAGATAAAAAATGAAAAGAAGTAAAGAAAAATAATGAAATAATTAAATACATAAAAAATTGAAGGCATTTTTAAAAATTAAAGAAAAATAAAAAAGATATAAAAAAGAAATAAAAAATAAGGAAATTAAAAAATTAAAGATTTTAAAACTTAAAGAAATTAGAAATAAAGAAAAACAAAAATAAATAGAAAATAAAAAATTAAAAAATTAAAGAAATTATAAAAAAATTAAAAAATTAAATAAATGCAAATTAAAGAAATGAAAAAATTAGAGAAATGAAAATTAAAGAAAAAAAGCAATTAAGTAAAAAAAAATTAAAAATAAAGAAAAAAGAAATAAAAATATAAAGAAATAAAAATTAAATGAAAATGAAAGAAATAAAAATATTAAAGAAATGAAAATAAAAAATAAAGAAATGAAAATAAAAGAAATAAAAAAGTAAATAAATGAAAATAAAAGAAATAAAAATATTGAAAAGCAAATAAAAAAGAAGTAAAAAAGAAATAAATAAGTAAAGGAAAAAAGAAAAAAGTAAAGAAATAAAACCGATATAAATTTAAAATAAATAAGTAAATAAAAATTAAAGAACTAATATTTAAATCCATTAAATAAATAAATATTAAATAAAGGAAAAACCAAGAAAAAATTAAAGCAATAACAAAATAAATAAAAATTTAAATAAATTAAATAAATAAAATGTTAAATAAATAGTTAAATAAATAAAATTTTAAAAAAATGTAAATAAATAAAAAAATAAAATGGAAAGTCATTAATTACATAAGGAAAACTTAAATAAATAAAAAAATGTAACTAACTAACTAAGGATAAAAGGAAAAAATGAAAAGGTTTTTTATGATGGTTGTGAAAAGTTTATGGAGTGTAGCCTGCCTGAAATTCTATCAAATGAAGCAGTTCCAAACTCTGCACTTTCCTTCCTGCTGCTTATGAATTCTTGTTCCAGAGCCCTCCCCTCTTTACTCATTAGCACTGAAACCCCCTTCCCCCCTCCCCAATATCTGTAATTCCATACTGAATCTCTTCTTCATTCAAAATACCCCTGAGGACACTGGGGAGAATGGAAAAAAGAAATAGAAATAAAACTAAACTAAACCAAACCACAAAAGGAAAGAGGATTATGGCAGCAAGCGAGCAGTGTACAGTAGGAAACATTTTTTTTCCTGGCAAGAGTGGTCAGGAATTGGAATGTGCTGCCCAGGGAGGTGGTGAAGTCCCCAACCCTGGGGAGTCAGAGAATCATTAAGGTTGGAAAGAAGCCTCTGAGCTCATCCAGTCCAACCAGCAACCCCACACCACCATGGCCATCAAACCATGGCTCCAGGTGCCACGGCCACACCTTCCTTGCACACCTCCAGGCATGGGGACTCCACCACCTCTCTGGGCAGCCTCTTCCAATCCCTGACCACTCCTGCAGTGAACAAACTCTCCCTAATCTCCAGCCTAAACTACAGAGGGAATGGAAGTGTTGAAAAGAGGCTGCTACTAAAAGGTACAGCCAGGTGCAAATGAGGAGTGCCAGTGCTGAGAAGGCTCTGGCTGAGGAGGTGTCCATGGAGTCACAGGATCACAGAACTGTCAGGGCTGGAAGGGACCTCCAGGATCAGCCAGTCCAAACCCCTGCCATGGGCAGGGACACCTCACACCACAGCAGGTTGCTCACAGCCACATCCAGCCTGGCTGCAAAAACCTCCAGGGATGAGGCTTCCACCACCTCCCTGAGCAACCTGTGCCAGTCTCTCACCACTCTCATGGGGAAGAACTTCCTAAGGTCTAATCTAACTCTCCCCACTTCCAGCTTTGTTCCATCCCCCTGTCACTCCCTGACACCCTCAAAAGTCCCTCCCCAGCTTTCTTGGAGCCCCCTTCAGATCCTGGAAGGCCACAAGAAGGTCTTCTGGGAGCCTTCTCCTCTCCACACTGCACAACCCCAACTCTCTTAGGCTGTCCTCAGAGCAGAGCAGCTCCAGCCCTCTGCTCATGCTTGTGGCCCTGCTCTGGACACCTTCCAGCTCCTCCAGATCCTTCCTGGAACAGAGGCTCCAGAACTGGACACAGAGCTCCAGGTGTGGTCTCAGCAGAGTGGAGCAGAGGGGGCAGAATCCCCTCCCTGGCCCTGCTGGCCACATTTCTCCTGCTGCAGCCAAGGCTCTGCTTGGTTCTCTGGGCTGCAAGTGCATGCTAGATATCCATGTGATGCTTGGTGGACCCCACTAGGGAAGAACCAATGGATCCCCACATGGGAGGCTTTCTATCATTTGAAATGTTAGGTAGGAGAGCTGGTGTAAAAGCTTTGCAATCAGGAACCATTCCACAAAAGAGAAGCACAGGAGCAGAGAATGGTTTGGGTTGGAAGGGACCTTCAATACCACAGAATCATAGAATGGGTTGGGTTGGAAGGGACCTTCAAGATCATAGAGTCATGGAATGGTTGAGTTGGAAGTGACTTTAAAGATCATGGAATGGTTTGGGTTGGGAGGAACCTTGAAGGTCTTAGAATAGGTTGAGTTGGATGCACCTTCAAGATCGTCCAGTTCCAACCCCCTGCCATGGGCAGGGACACCTCCCACCAGCCCAAGTAGCTCAAGACCTCCAGGGAGGAGGCATCCACAACCTCCCTGGGCGACCTGTTCCAGTGTCTCCCCACCCCCACTCTCAAGAATTTCTTCCTCATCTCCAGTCTCACTTTCCTCTCTTCCAGGTCAAAGCCATTGCTCACCTGCTGCTCACTCCTCCCCAGTCTGTGCCAGCACACTGCCCATCCCTAGCAGGAGGCAGAGCAGCGCAACTCAGCCCAGGGCTCAGCCCAGCTTGTTTCTGGAGATGGTGACAAGAAAGGGTCACTTTGCCCCTTGAGGCTGTCCTTCTTGCTGGAGACTTTTGCACATCCTCCCTCCCTCCCTCCTGAAGTGGGAGGCTGCAGGACAATGTGGTTCTCCTCCTACCAATCAACAGCCTCAAAGCTGTGTGCCAGAAGCCACCAGAGCAGAGAACCACTGCTGTGTAGGTGATGCAGACTGAGTGTCAACCAGCAGATGCTCACTGAAGAGCCCAATGGTTTGAACTGGAGAATGGATCCCTAGGTCCCTTCCTTCTGCAGACTCTTCTTTTGGGAAGCAGCAATAAATCAATCTGATGCTTCCCCAGCTGCTCAAGCTCCTCTTTAGGGCTTTTCTGCCTCCCTGTGACACCAAATGAGATGGTTCCACTATGCCAAACAAGGACCTTGCACCCTCCCTGCCCTCCTGTGTCTTGCCTGGACACACTCACTCAACCCAGAACCCTCCTGGCACAGTAGTAAAAATTAGTGAACTCAGGTCACCTGGAGTGAAGCAAGAAAGTGTGTCCAGCAGGGCTGGGGAGGTTCTGCTGCCCCTCTGCTCTGCCCTGCTGAGACCACAGCTGCAATCCTATGTCCAGTTTGAGGCTCCCCAGTTCAAGAGAGACAGAGACCTGCTGGAGAGAGTCCAAGGGAGAGCCAGGAGGAGGATTTGGGGACTTGATCATCTCCCCTGGGAAGAGAGACTGAGAGCCCTGGGGGTGGTTAGTGTGGAGAGGAGAAGGCTGAGAGGGATCTGATCAATGTCTGTCAATAGCTGAGGGCTGGGGGTTAAGGGGAGGGGGCCAGGCTCTGTTGGGTGGTGCACAGCAATAAGCCAAGGACCAATGGATACAAGCTTGAAGAGAGAAGGTTGCAGCTGAACATGAGGAGAAACTTCTTTGGTGTGAGGGTGCTGGAGGCCTGGAGCAGGCTGCCCAGAGAGGTTGTGGAGTCTCCTGCTCTGGAGCCTTCCCAACCCCACCTGGATGCATTCCTGTGTGGACTACCCTGAGTGATGCTGCTCTGGCAGTGGGTCTGGACTGGATGATCTCTGGAGGTCCATTCCAACCTCTGAAGTTCTGTGATGCTGTGAGACTGTGACCAAGGAGTGAGTACTTGATCTCTCTGAGCTGTCTCTGCAGCACATCTACAGCCTAGAGAGGACAACAGAATGATGGCTGTGGAAGAGACAGGAAGCCTGCAAGCACTCATCCTCAGCATGTCTGTAGGTGGCACCAAGCTATGTGGCCCTGCTGGAGTGTTGGAAGGCAGGGATGGCATCCAGAGACAGGTTGGAGAGTTGGACCCAAGCCAACCTCCTGAAGTTCAACAAGGCCAAGGGCAAGGTTCCTGCAGCTGGGTCAGGGCAATCCCAAACACAAACCAAGGCTGGATGAAGAGTGGCTGGAGAGCAGCCTGGAGGAGAAGGCCTTTGGGTTGTCAGTTGGTGACAAAGTCCCCAGGAGCCAGCAATGGTCCCTGGCAGCCCAGCAGGCAGCTGTGTGCTGAGCTGCAGCCAGAGCAGGGAGAGCAGCAGCACAGGGAGGGGATTCTGCCCCTCTGCTCTGCTCAGACCCCACCTGCAGCACTGCCTCCATTTCTGGGGCCCTCAGCACAAAGGAGACCTGGAGCTGCTGGAGAGGGTCCAGAGGAGGCCACCAAGATGATTAGAGAGCTGGAGAGCCTCTGCTATGGGGACAGGCTGGGAGAGTTGGGGCTCTTCAGCCTGGAGAGGAGAAGGCTCCTGGGAGACCTCAGAGCAGCCTTTCAGTACCTGAAGGGGCTCCAAGAGACCTGGGGAGGGACTTTGCACAAGGGCTGGGAGTGCCAGGAGGAGGGACAATGGCTTTGAGCTGGGAGAAGGGAGATTGAGACTAGAGAGGTTCTTTAGGGTTCAGGTGAGGAGAGACTGGAGCAGGTTGCCCAGGGAGGCTGTGGATGTCCCCTCCCTGGAGGTGAGTCTCCAGCAGTCCCCTCCTGGGGAGCCCAATGCCTCCCTCTGTTACCTGAGCTGGTTGCTGAGGTGGCATGCAGCTGGACTGGTAAAGAAGAAAACGGTGGAAGTCAATTTGTATTTCACTACAAACATCTCCTTTTCCTGCTGGCTGTGAACCCTTGCTCAGGACATTCCTCAGGATCAGTTACACTGCATTTAAAAACCACTGGGGACACAGTGCCCTCCTCCTGCCCCCCACCACCCCCCCATCAGAAAGGACAGAGAGCAACAATATCCTGAACAGGTTGCCCAGGGAGGTAGTGGAAGCCTCATCCCTGGAGGTTTTAGCAGCCAGGCTGGAGGTGGCTGTGAGCAACCTGCTGTGGTGTGAGGTGTCCCTGCCCATGGCAGGGGGATTGGGACTGAATGAGCCTTGAGGTCCCTTCCAACCCTGACAGTTCTGTGGTTCTATGATTCTAAGATTCACCAGCAAGGCAGTTGGGCAGACCTGGGGCTTCCCAAGCTGAAAAGTTACTATAAATATAAAAAGAGGGAAAGGCTTTGCCTGGGCTGCTCTGGGTCTGCTCTGCCTGGTGGGGCAGAGTCAGATGCTGTGGGCATCCAGTTGCCAGGCTCCTGGAAGCATTCACCTTTTGCTGGGAGGCTTGGCAACAACAGAAGTTTGCTGTGGAGGAGCTGGAAACAGCCTGGAGTGACTGCAAACATTTGAGAAGGTGAGAGGAATGTCTTCAGAGGGCTCCTTGCTTTTAGCATTTCCATAGCAAAGGCCATTCCGGGGCTGTCAGCAGAAGGGGGACTGCCTCTTGGCTGGGGATGGACTTTGAGGGCTGCCTGGGTTTGGATGAGATCCAATCGAGTCCAGAGGGAGAGGAAGAGGAGGAGTTGGGGTGGGGGGATGGGGGAATTGCACCGGGTTCCTGAATGAATCCGGATGCTTTGCTCATTGTACCTTGAACTTCCTCAGAGGACAGGGACAAAGTAGCTTGCTCAGAGTAAAATGAGCATAACACCAAGGAGACACCAGAGGAGGGTGTGGTGGAGGGGGTGTGGGGAATCCTTGAGAGCTGTGAGCCTGCATCTGAGCCAGCAGGAGGGGAAGGTGAGGCCTTTGGTGGGGGTGGCTGTGAAAAGGAGGAACACAGAGGGTCAGAGAATTGTTTGGGCTGAGAAAAAGCCCTCTGAGATTATCCAGTCCAACCAGCAACCCAACCCCACCATGGCCACCAAACCCTGGCCCCAGGGGCCATGGCCATACATTTCTGGAACACCTCCAGGGATGGGCACTCCACCACCACCTCCCTGGGCAGCCTGTGCCAGTCCCTCACCACTCTCACAGCAAAGAAATTTCTCCTCCTCTCCAACCTAACCCTCCCCTGGCACAAGTTCAGGACATTTCCTCTCCTTCTATCACCTGAGACTGGGCAGCAGAGCCCAACCCCCACCTGGCTCCAGCCTCCTCTCAGGAGCTGCAGAGAGCAATGAGGTCTCCCTCAGCCTCCTCTCCTCCACACTGCACACTCCCAGCTCCCTCAGCTGCTCCTCCCCAGCCCTCTTCTCCAGAGCCTTCCCCAGCTCTCTTGCCCTTCTCTGTCCCTGCTCCAGCTCCTCAATGTCCTTCTGGCAGTGAGGAGCCCAAACCTGAACCCAGCACTCAAGCTGCAGCCTCAGCAGTGCCCAGTCCAGGGGCACCAGCCCTGCCCTGCTCCTGCTGCCCACACCATTGCTGCTCCAGGCCAGGCTGCTGGTGCCCTTCTTGGCCACCTGGGAACTGCTGCCTCACCTTCAGCTGCTGTCCCCCAGCACCCCCAGGGCTTTTCCTGCTGCTGGGCACTTTCCAGCCCCTCAGCCCCAAGCCTGGAGCCTTCCTGGGGTTGTTGTGACCCAAGTGCAGCACTGGGCACTTGGCTTTGTTAAACCTCCTCCCACTGACCTTGGAGCATGGATCCAGCCTGGCCAGAGCCTTCCTGCCCTCCAGCACATCACCACTGCCACTCAGGTTGGTGTCAGACTTTCTGAGGATGCCTCAATCCCCTCCTCCAGCTCATTGAGAAAGGTGCCAAAGAGAGCTGGTCCCAGCACTGACCCCTGGGGACTCTGTGACTGTGTGATTGTGTCCTGAGCTCCTTTGTCCTACACTACAGAAGTGCCATCAGTGTGGCCTTGAAGCTTGGCAGGAATCCTGAGGAAGTTCTTGAGATGCTTCAGAAGGGAAGTGTCAGCCTCTGTCCCAGCATTAATTCAATGTGTTGAATGGACTTTGGCTGCTAACAGATCATAGAATCAGGGAATGGGTTGGGTTGGAAGGGACCTTGAAGATCATAGAATCAGGGAATGGGTTGGATTGGAAGGGATCTTGAAGATCATAGAATCATGGAATGGTTTGGGTTGGAAGGGACCTTGAAGATCATAGAATCAGAGAATGGTTTGGGTTGGAAGTGACCTCCAAGATCATCCAGTTCCAACCCCCTGCCTTGAACACCTCCAGGGAGGGGACATCCACAGCCTCCCTGGGCAGCCTGTGCAGCATCTCCCCAGCCTCACTCTCAAGGATTTCCTCCTCACCTCCAGTCTCAGTCTCCCCTCTCCCAGCCTCAATCCTTTGCCTCACATCCTACTGAACAAACCCTTGGCAAAATTCCCTCTCCTGTTTTCTTGTAGCCTCCTTTCAGATCCTGGGAGGCAAATATTCCAAAGAGAAAAGGATCACAGAACTGTCAGAGCTGGAAGGAACCTCAAGGATCACCCAGTTCCAACCCCCTGCAATGCTTCCTGATGTTTGTAGTATTTCCTACTATTTATAACAATTGCTAATGTTTAGAAGGATTCCTAATAATCCAATAATTCCTACTGTTTGGCATAATTCCTACTATGTAGAATGATTCCCACTGTTTAGAATAATTCCTAATGGTTCCAATAATTCCTAATATTTAGGCTAATTCCTAATATTTCTAATCATTCTTGTGTTTAGAATCATCCCTAATATTTCTAATAAATCCTAGTATTTAGAGTAATTCCTAATATGTAGAATGATTCCTGATATTTAGAACAATTCCTGATATTTAGAATAGTCCTTAATGTTTAGAATAATTCCTAATATGTCTAAAAATTCCTATTGTTTAGACTACTTCCTAATATTTCTAATAATTTCTAATGTTTAGACTAATTATTAATGTTTCTAATAATGCCTGATATTTCTAATAATTCCTGATATTTCTGATAATTCCTAATATTTAGATTAATTCCTACTGTTTCTAATAATTCCTGATATTTCTGATAATTCCTAATATTTACATTAATTCCTAATATTTAGATTAATTCCTACTGTTTCTAATAATTCCTAATATTTAGAACAATTCCTGATGTTTAGATGAATCCCTGATATTTAGATTAATTTCTAATGTTTCTAACAATTCCTAATATTTAGATTAATTCCTAATGTTTCTAATAATTCCTAATGTTTAGAATAATTCCTGATATTTAGAATAACTCCTGATATTTCTAACAATTCCTGATATTTAGATTAATTCCTGATATTTAGAATAATTCCTGATATTTAGAACAATTTATGATATTTAGAATAACTCCCAATGTTTCTAATAATTCCTGATATTTAGATTAATTCCTGATATTTAGAATAATTCCTGATATTTAGAACAATTTATGATATTTAGAATAACTCCCAATGTTTCTAATAATTCCTGATATTTAGAGTAATTCCTGATATTTAGAATAACTCCTAAAGTTTCTAGTGATTCCTAATGTTTAGAATAATTCTTAATATTTCTAATAATCCCTAATATTCCTAATGATTCCTAATATTTTAGACGAACTCCTGATATTTTAGACCAATTCCTAACCTCTCTAATAATCTGAGCCACCTTGGCTTCAACCCTTCCGTCCCTCCCACCCCTAATCCTTCTCCCCTGTACCCCACAGGGGCTCCCAGAGGCTTTACCTTGCCAGCAGCTTCTGTGCAGCCCAAGCTCTCCGCAGGGAACTCTGAGCCCATTGAAGGTCCCAGCGAAAGGCCCTGGGACACCAAAGGATCTTCCCTCAGCAGAACATCTGCTCAGCCACCTTGTCCCATTGGAGCCAAGAGATCTTGGCTGAGCAGGGCTGTGCTGGAAACCTGCTTGCAGCTGAAGGTGGTTTCCCGGGGATGGTTCAGCACTGGGGTGATGTTTTCAGCAGGGGGAGGGTGGAGCGTGGTGGACAGCAGCCTTGGTGGCCATGCTTGCACCACAGCTCTGCTAAGCAGAACTTTAAAGCAACACATTGCTTGTGGCCAAGTCAAACAGCACCTTTTGAAGTGGCAAAGCAACCTCAGGGACCCTGTTCTTCAGAGGGCTGGAGCTGCTCTGCTCTGAGGACAGATTGAGAGTTGGGGTTGTGCAGTCTGAAGAGGAGAAGGCTCTGGGGAGACTTTCTTGTGGCCTTCCAGGATCTGAAGGGGGCTCCAAGAAAGCTGGGGAGGGACTTTTGAGGGTGTCAGGTAGGGATAGGAGCAGGGGGAATAGATCCAAGCTAGAGGAGGGGTGAGTTAGATTAGATCTTAGGAAGAAGCTCTTCCCCATGAGGGTGGTAAGAGACTGGCAGAGGTTGCCCAGGGAGGTGGTGGAAGCCTCATCCCTGGAGGTTTTAGCAGCCAGGCTGGATGTGGCTGTCAGCAACCTGCTGTGGTGTGAGGTGTCCCAGCCCTGGCAGGGGGGTTGGCACTGGATGATCCTTGAGGTCCCTTCCAGCCCTGACAATTCTGTGATTCCATGATTCTAATGGGGAAGAGAGGAGGGCAAGGGGGAAGGAAAAAAAGAGAGAGGGAGAAAAAAGCAAAGGAGAGGTGCAGGATGAATCATTGCTCTGTTTTGCTCCGGGGTGGTTTGTGTGTATAAAGGGGAAGGGAGGAGGGCAAGGGGGAAAGAAAAAGAGAGAGAGGGAGAAAAAAAGCAAGAGAGAGGAAATCCTCTTTGTCCTGTGAAGTGCATCGCACAGACCTCCTGTGTTGTAATGTGAAACCAGCGGGGGCGGCTAGGATGACCGATTGCTGGGACCGGGAGTGTTGTGCCTGCTTCCATGGAAATCCCTTCCCCAGCAGAAGAAAAGAAGATCTGTTTAATAGGGAACGAGGCAGCGGGCCATGGGCTGCCCTGCTGCAGGTAAACCAGGATGAACAGCCACATTGATCCAGAAGGAGACCTCCTCCCTGCCCCCTGCCCCGACCCCTGCTCTGCACCTGTCCTCCTCCCCACAGAGCCCTCCCTGCTTCCCTTACCTGCACAGCTCTTAGCATAGGTTTGATTTCCTGACTTGGAAGAGTTTTCTTTGGATTTGGCAAAGGTTTTTTTCCTGGTTTGGAGGAATTGTCTTTGGATTTGGAAGAGGGTTTTCTGATTTGTTTTTGTTTTTAAGAATCTTCTTTGGCTTTGGAAGAATTTCCTTTGCATTGGGAAGAATTTTCATTGGATTTGGAAGAATTCCCTTTGAATTTGGAAACCTTTTCTTTGGACTCAGAAACGTTTTCTTTAGATTTGGAAGAATTTTCTTTACATTGGGAAGAATTTCATTGGATTTGGAAGAATTTCCTTTGAATTTGGAAGCCTTTTCTTTGCATTTGGAAGAATTTCCTTTGAATTTGGAAGAATTTTCACTGGATTTGGAAAAAATTCCTTTGGATTTAGAAGCCTTTTTGTTTAGATTTGGAAGAATTCTCTTTGGATTTGGAAACACTTCCTTTGGATTTGAAAGAATTTCCTTTGTATTTGGCAGCCTTTTCCTTGGATTTGGAAACCTTTTCTTTGGATCTGGAAACCTTTCTTTTGTATTTGGAAGTATTTCCCTTGGATTTGGAAACCTCTCCCTTGGGTTTGGAAACCTTTCCCTTGGGTTTGGAAACTTCTCCCTTGGGTTTGGAAACCTCTCCCTTGGGTTTGGAAACCTTTCCCTTGGGTTTTGGAAACCTTTCCCTTGGGTTTGGAAACCTTTCCCTTGGATTTGGAAACCTCTCCCTTGGATTTGGAAACCTTTCCCTTGGATTTTAGAAACCCTTCCCTTGGATTTGGAAACCTCTCCCTTGGGTTTGGAAACCTCTCCCTTGGGTTTGGAAACTTCTTTCTTGGATTTTGGAAACCTCTCCCTTGGGTTTGGAAACCTTTCCCTTGGGTTTGGAAACCTCTCCCTTGGGTTTGGAATCCTTTCCCTTGGATTTTGGAAACCTTTCCCTTGGATTTGGAAGCCACCTGCCCTACCTTTGCATTTCTTTCCCCAGAAAGCATTTTGGGCTTCCATTGTTCTGCCCTGCAGCGCGGCAAAAAAGAAAAAAGAGAAGATGAATCCAGAAAGAGCAGGATCCAAAGAGAAATTATTATTGATTTAATCACATAATCAGCAGTAAACACTTCAGGCTAAGATAGCAAATCCATAGCAGCCTGCCCACATAACCACCCTTACAAATTTACCATCAGGCCACGGCGCACACTTAGCAAACATGGGGAGCAAGGGTCACCTTCACTTGGCGGCAAAATATTGACATTCCTAAAGCTTAAATATGTTTTGAGTTAAGTGTTATCAATCAGTGATAAGAGTTGAACGTCTGTTAAACATAACTGCATTGGCAGAAGGATTATAGAATGCTTTCTTGCCATAATCTAGAAGCATCTTGCAAGACAAAACTCTGCTGGAAATCAATTGTGCGCCAGGAGCTGCCTGCTGAGCCCCCATTCAACCTCGCACAAAAGGAGAGAGAGTCTCCCTCTGATCTTTAACCAGAACTGGTTATCTAATGAGACCAGGGCTTTAATTTCTTTTCACATCAAGCATAGAATCAATGCTCTGGATTCAACAATGTGTGTAAACAGGATGGAGCCCAGCTCCTCAGATGGCAGCCAGCTCAACCCTCCAGATTCACCCCCCCAGGCCCCAGGAATACTTATTCCAGTGCATCCCACACTGAGGTGCAGGTAGCTGCTCTCATCACATTGCTGCTGGCTTCCCTTTGGATGATCTTATCATACCATGTGTCATCTCTCCTCCCCTCCCCTCCCCTCTCCTCCCCTCCCCTCCCCTTTCCTCCCCTCCCCCTCTCCCTCTCCTCTCCTCTCCCTCTCCTCTCCTCTCCTCTCCTCTCCTCTCCTCTCCTCTCCTCTCCTCTCCTCTCCTCTCCTCTCCTCTCCTCTCCTCTCCTCCTCCTCCCTCTCCTCTCCTCTCCTCTCCTCTCTCCTCCTCTCCTCTCCTCTCCTCCCTCTCCTCTCCTCTCCTCTCCTCTCCTCTCCTCTCCTCTCCTCCTCCCTCTCCTCTCCTCTCCCCTCCCCTCCCCTCCCCTCCTCCTCCCCTCCCCTCTCCCTCCCCTCCCCTCCCCTCCCCTCCCCTCCCCCTCTCCCCTCCCCTCCCCTCCTCCTCCTCCCTCCCCTCGCTCCTCACCTCCTCCTCTCCTCTCCTCTCCTCTCCTCTCCTCTCCTCTCCTCTTCTCCCTCTCCTCTCCCTCCTCTCCTCCTCTCCTCTCCTCTCCTCTCCTCTCCTCTCCTCTCCTCTCCTCTCTCCCTCTCCTCTCCTCTCCTCTCCTCTCCTCTCCCCTCCCCTCCCCTCCCCTCCCCTCTCCCCTCCCCTCCCCTCCCCCTCCCTTCCCCTCCTCTCCTCTCCTCTCCTCATCCTATCATAGAATCAAAGGGTTCAGTTGGAAGGGACCTTGAAGATCACAGAACTGGAGAGTGGGTTGGGAGGTTCCTCTAAAGGTCATCTGGTCCAAACCCCTTGCATTAAGCAGGGACATCCTAGCTAGATCAGGCATCTAGGGCGTGAAAAGCCCTTTCTGTTCAACATTCATCCTCCTCTTCTTCACTGAAGTAACTGAAAAATCACAGATTCATAGAATGGGTTGGGCTGAAGGTCCCCCATGGGCAGGGACACCATTGCTAGCCCAGTGGAAGGTACTCTTTGTACTGTTTGCCCTGCTAGGTGCAGAGTAAATTTTTTTCCCAGGCTTGCAGACTGGACACTGCTGCTCTAAGATGTCCTCATTCCAGAGAGAAATAAACCTCACACTTTGTAAATATCCCAGAGCAGGCCAGGAGCTGAACAGCTTCAGTTTGCTGAACCTCCTTCTAATCCTGTCTGCAGTGTCACTCCAGGCTTTCCCAGCTGGCATTTGCTCCATGCTCTCTGCACCAGGCTGTCACCTGTTATGCCAGGGTAATGCTAAAATAAACCAGAGTGATGCTGCTACAGCTTTATGCTTGTCTGAGTGTTTGCTGGCCAGGTATGAAGGGGAGACACAGAGTCTAGCACCATGGCTGCAGGGACTGGTGAAGTCCAGGCAGGGATCCTAAACTGATTACGAAAGAAGCCTGAAAATGAATTTTTTTTCTTCCCCCCCCCTCCCACCCCCCCAAAGTGATCCTGCAAAAATCAGGTACCCAGTTCTTATGGTGCCAATGGAAGGTGTTTGATGCCCCAGGGAGTTTGTGGGTGAAGCCATACTGGAGGTGTTCAAGGCCAGGCTGGATGAGGCTTTGAGCAAGCTGGGCTGGTAGGAGGTGTCCCTGACCATGGCAGGGGGGTTGGAAATGGATGGCCTTCAAGGCCCCTTCCAACCCAGCCCATTCTCTGATTCTATGATCTTCAAGGTCCCTTCCAACCCAAACCATTCTTTGATTCTATGATCTCCAAGGTCCCTTCCAACCCAACCCATTCTTTGATTCTATGATCTCCAAGGTCCCTTCCAACCCAACCCATTCTTTGATTCTATGATCTTCAAGGTCCCTTCCAAACCAAACCATTCCCTGATTCTATGATCTTCAAGGTTCCTTCCAACTCAAACCATCTCTGATTCTATGATCTTTATGGTCCCTTCCAACCCAACCCATTCCCTGATTCTACCAATTTTGAAGAAGAAAGAGCTCTGTAAAGATGAGAGTCCACCTGAAACCCATTGCTAGGCCAGCTAGGAGGCTGAATTAATCAGCCCTATTAATCTGACTCCTTCCACTCACTTGGCAACCCCCAAGCAGGGCTAATTGTATTAATTTCTCTTTATTTATGCCCTGTCAGAGGTTGTTGTAGGAAGCCTGTTGGACCATTACTGCCACAATTGATAATGATAAGCATCCTTGGGTCCCAGAGGTGCCATCAGCCTTTGGGAAGGCAACACAGCAGAACACTTTTAATACATTTTCATACACCTGGCTGCCAGCCCTGGCCACCACACAGATCAGGAGGCAAATCCTGTCCCTTCCCTGCTAACCTGCTGTAGCTTTTCATTCCCCTGCTCCTGTTTTACCTCTTTAAGGAACAACTGTTGGTGCTCAACCCACGGAATCATGGATTATGTTGGTTATTCTCACTGATAATGTTGGGATTCAGCTTTCTTGATGTTTCTGTCATTAAAAAGCAATAATATTGGAGTTCCAGTAAATCCAAGGCTTGGGAAAGCAGCAGCAGAAGGGCAAGGAAAGAGTTTTTCACCTACTTTTTCTTTTCAGCTTTCAAATTTCCCCCCCAAGAAAATAAGAAGTCAACCACCACAAAACAGCAAAGACTAAAGGGAGGATTTCCTCCATGAGTTGGATTTTATTTTTTCCTTTCCCAGAAAAGCTTGAAAATATACAGAGTTCTTAAGAGGATTGAGTGAGAAACTAAGCCAAATGCTGTGTTTGGTGGTGTCAGCAAGAGAACTATGCTGGTACCAGCAGCTCTCCACCAAGTCCTGAGGTTTTTTGTTTTATTCTGTTCTATTTATTATATTTTCTTTTGTATCATTATTTCCCTTCCCTTCCCTTCCCTTCCCTTCCCTTCCCTTCCCTTCCCTTCCCTTCCCTTCCCTTCCCTTCCCTTCCCTTCCCTTCCCTTCCCTTCCCTTCCCTTCCCCCTTCCCTTCCCTTCCCTTCCCTTCCCTTCCCTTCCCTTCCCTTCCCTTCCCTTCCCTTCCCTTCCCTTCCCTTCCCTTCCCTTCCCTTCCCTTCCCTTCCCTTCCCTTCCCTTCCCTTCCCTTCCCTTCCCTTCCCTTCCCTTCCCTTCCCTTCCCTTCCTTTCCCTTCCCTTCCCCTTCTATTTTATTTTGTTTTGGTTTATTTTATTTTATATTTTGTTTTATTTTATGTTATTTTTGTTGCCATATTCTTGACCAGTGTCAAACAGGTTGCTGAGCTGCTACCAGCAGAGGTTATTCCTTTTGTTCCATTTGCCTGATCAGGCACCGCCAAAATCCTTTCAGAGCATGGCACACAAAGTGTGGATCAGCTACAAGGGAACTGATCCTATAGATCCCTCTGATGGGTTGGGTTGGAAAGAAGCTTCAAGCTCATCCAGTTCCACCCCTGTGCCATAGGCAGGGACCCCTCCCACCAGCCCAGCTTGCTCAAGGTCCCATCCAGCCTGGCCTTGAACACCTCCAGGGAGGAGACATCCACAGCCTCCCTGGGCAACCTGTGCCAGTCTCTCCCCACCCTCACTGCCAACAATTTTTTCCTCATCTCCACTCTCAATCTCCCCTCTCCCAGCTCAAAGCCATTGTCCCTCCTCCTGTCCCTCCCAGCCCTTCTCCAAAGTCCCTCCCCAGCCCTCCTGGAGCCCTTCAGGTACTGGAAGCTGCTCTGAGGTCTCCCTGGAGCCTTCTCTTCTCCAGGCTGAGCAGCCTCAACTCTCCCAGCTTGCCCCAGAGGGAAAATGGACACAAACCGGAACCCAGGAGGCTCCACCTCAGCATGAGGAGAAAATTCTGTTGTGTGAGGCTGCTGGACCCCTGGAGCAGGCTGCCCAGGGAGGTTGTAGAGTCTCCTGCTGTGGGGACTTTCCAACCCCACCTGGATGTGTTCTGTGTGCCCTGCCTTGGGTGATGCTGCTCTGGCAGGGGGCTTGGACTGGATGATCTCCAGAGGTCCCTTCCAACCCCTCCCATTCTGTGATTCTATATTTGTAGGATTTTAGGATTCTATGATCTTGCATTCTAGGAGTTTAGGAGTCTGAGATTTTAGGATTTTAGAATTCTAGACTTCTAAGATTCCAGGATTCCAGGATTCTAGGCTTCTAGGATGCTAAGATTCTAAGACTCTAGGATTTTACAATTCTGGGACAGTAGGATTTCAGGATTCCAGGATTCTAAGGTCTAAGATTTCAGGATTCTATGACTCCAGGATTTTAGGATGTTAGGATTCTTAGATTCATGGCTCCTAGGATTCCAGGCTTCTAGGATTCTATGAATTTAGGATTCTATGAATTTAGGATTCTAGAATTCTAGGATTTTAGGATTCTTATTATCAGTGTTTCTGTGACTGATCTGTGCCAGGTGGTCAGAATTGGTGCTGGGTGAGTATCTCCTTCCCCACCTATGCTGCCTACCTGCTTTGATTTTTTTCTTCCTCTTTCCTTAGATCAGAGCAGAGCCCAAAGAAAAGGTCTAGGGAGGTTCTGCTGCCCCTCTGCTCTGCCCTGCTGAGACCACAGCTGCAATCCTGTGTCCAGTTTGGGGCTCCCCAGTTCAAGAGAGACAGAGACCTGCTGGAGAGAGTCCAAGGGAGAGCCACGAGGAGGATTTGGGGACTTGATCATCTCCCCTGGGAAGAGAGACTGAGAGCCCTGGGGGTGGTTAGTGTGGAGAGGAGAAGGCTGAGAGGGATCTGATCAATGTCTGTCAATAGCTGAGGGCTGGGGGGCAAGGGGAAGGGGCCAGGCTCTGTTGGGTGGTGCACAGCAATAAGCCAAGGACCAATGGATACAAACTTGAACAGCAGCCCTGAGGAGAAGGACTTGGGAGTGCTGGTGGGGGAGAAGCTGGCCAGGAGCAGGCAGTATGAGCTTGCAGGACAGAAGGCCAAGGGCAGCCTGGGCTGCATCCAAAGCAGCACTGCCAGCAGAGCCAGAGAGGTGATTCTGACACTTGGCTCTGCTGAGACCTCACCTGCAGTGCTGTGTCAAGCTGTGGGGCCCTCAACATAAGAAAGACATGGACCAGAGGAGGGCCATGAAAATGATCAGGGGTTTGGAGCAGCTCTGCTCTGAGGACAGGCTGAGGGAGCTGGGGGTGTGCAGCCTGGAGAAGAGAAGGCTCCAGGGAGACCTTAGAGCATCCTGCCAGGACCTGAAGGGATCCTACAAGAAGGCTGCAGAGGGAATGTTTGCAAAGGGCTGCAGGGACAGGACCAGTGGCTTCAAACTAGAGCAGAGCAGATGGAGATTGGGTATCAGGAAGAAGTTCTTCACTGTGAGGGTGGTGGGTCACTGCAACAGGTTGCCCAGGGAGGTGGTTGAGGCTCCATCCCTGGAGATGTTCAAGGTGAGGCTGGAGAGGGCTCTGGGCAACCTGATCTGGTTGGGCATGTCCCTGCTGAGTGCAGAGGGGTTGGGATGGGTGAACTTTGGAGCTCCCTTCTGGCCTGGACCATTCTATGATAGAAGATTTCACCTCAACGTGAGGAGAAATTTCTTTGGTGTGAGTGTGACAGAGCCCTGGAGCAGGCTGCCCAGAGAGGTTGTGGAGTCTCCTGCTCTGGAGCCTTCCCAACCCCACCTGGATTCATTCCTGTGTGGGCTACCCTGGGTGATGCTGCTTTTGGCAGGGGGCTTGGACTGGGATCCCCGGAGGTCCCTTCCCACCTCTAATGCCCTGTGAGACTGTGATGCTATGAGACTGTGAGCCCCATCCAAAACCAACCCATCCCCCCCAGCGCCCCCAGGAGCTGTTTCTGGCAAGCAGACCCCCTCAGGGGATGGCTCATCAGCACCATTAGCATTTGTGAGACCAGGGATGGAGCGGAGCTGGCCGAGCCCTCGCATCTCAACCGCTCCCAAATGCAGGAAGGGGAGGAGAATATTGCGGGGGGGTGGGGTGGGGGTGGAAGGTTTTTTTTCCCCCTCCCCCTTGCTCATTCTCCCTCCCACTGCTAAAAGCACTGTATTTAATTGACTCACAATTTCCTTTTTTTCCTTCACCCCCCCTTCCCCTTCCCTTAATATGTTCCTTTATGAAACCTGCCTTGAGCGACGAGCTCCGTGATTGTTCACCGAGGGTTGTGGCTCATTTGTTCCTGTAGATTGTGCCTAATTAACGCTAACTTGTCTGTACATAAAGGAAAAAAAAAAACAAACCTACAACACAGAACCCAACAACCAAACCACCAAAACAACAACAGCAGCAACAAAAAAGTACAATGGGCCTTGTCCTTTCCAATTTAATTCCGACAGTTTAATCGAATCTGGGATCCTTTCAAAAATAATTAGATCATTTACACTTCATTAACATGTAATGTAATGTCGAGGCATTCATCATAAAGATTTCTTTTTTTTTTTTCCTTCCCCCCCCCCCCCCCCCCTTCTTCTGCAATATTATCTCCTCTAATGAAACTGTTAGAGCCTGGGCAGGGCTTAATTAGCTTTATCATATCCCTGACAATTGCAGGGGGGGGGAAGGGGGGAGGGGGGAGAAGCCATGGGTTTTGGGTTTTGTGTCTGTTACTTTTCTTTTCAGGATGAAATTAAAGTAGCTCCAGAGGTAAATTTGAAGAGGAGGATGCCCTGGTTCAAGCAAAAAAAAAAAAAAATATATATATTAGAAGCAAGTTCACCTTTCCTTAGCAGGCAGCACTTCCTCCACTCATCTTTTGCCAGCTTCTGTCTCTTGAGGGGCCTGATGCCTACAGACCCCTTCTGACCCCAACCACCTTGGAGTGCTGGTGGGCAGCAAGTTCTGCATGGTGCCCTGGTGGCCAAGAGAGCCAAGGGGGTCCTGGGGGGCAGCAAGCAAAGTGTGGCCAGCAGGGCTGGGGAAGTTCTGCTCCCCCTCTGCTCTGCCCTGCTGAGACCACAGCTGCAATCCTATGTCCAGTTTGGGGCTCCCCAGCTCAAGAGAGACAGAGACCTGCTGGAGAGAGTCCAAGGGAGAGCCACGAGGAGGATTTGGGGACTTGATCATCTCCCCTGTGAAGAGAGACTGAGAGCCCTGGGGGTGGTTAGTGTGGAGAGGAGAAGGCTGAGAGGGATCTGATCAATGTCTGTCAATAGCTGAGGGCTGGGGGGCAAGGGGAGGGGGCCAGGCTCTGTTGGGTGGTGCACAGCAATAAGCCAAGGACCAATGGATACAAACTGGAACAGAGAAGGTTTCAGCTGAACATGAGGAGAAACTTCTTTGGTGTGAGGCTGCTGGAGGCCTGGAGCAGGCTGCCCAGAGAGGTTGTGGAGTCTCCTGCTCTGGAGCCTTTCCAACCCCACCTGGATGCATTCCGGTGTGGACTATCCTGGGTGATGCTGCTCTGCTCTGAGGACAGACTGAGAGAGTTGGGGTTGTGCAGTGTGGAGAGGAGAAGGCTCCCAGGAGACCTTCTTGTGGCCTTCCAGGGCCAAAGGGGCTCCAAGAAAGCTGGGGAGGGACTTTTGAGGGTGTCAGGTAGGGATAGGAGCAGGGGGAATGAAGCAAAACTAGAACTGGGGAGATTTAGGTTAGACCTTAGGAAGAAGTTGTTCCCCATGAGGGTGGTGAGAGACTGGCAGAGGTTGCCCAGGGAGGTTGTGGAAGCCTCATCCCTGGAGGTTTTTGCAGCCAGGCTGGAGGTGGCCCTGGGCAACCTGCTGTGGTGTGAGGTGTCCCTGCCTGTGGCAGGGGGGTTGGCACTGGATGGTTCTTGAGGTCCCTTCCAACCCTGACATTCTGTGATTCTATGAAACTCCTGAGGGCCCTTTGCTGGAATGGACAATTTCAGGAGCTGTGGTGCCAATGAATTAAAGAGGTCAAAGCACTTGAGTGGATTTATGGCACACTAGGAGCCTGCTGCAGCCACAGTGCTGGAATTGGGACACTCATTTAGCTCAGACACAGGGACCAGGAGCCCCCAGGTGAACGTTTGGTGGCAAGTTGTGAAGCTGTCTACAGCACATCTCTTACAACCTCCCTGCTGTAATCTTTCTCAGCTTGGAGGCTTCTTAATGGGGTTAGCAGTAAAAACTCTTACTTAAGAGGTTGGTCCTGCATGGGCTGGACCTTGAATCCCTTGAGAGCTGTTTGACTCACCCTGCAAGTTTCATTTGGAGAACACCTCCACCCTGCTAATGATTCCCCATGAGCTATGAGGGCTCTTAGAGAGACTCTGCAAGCATTTTACAGAGCAACCTCCACCTAAATATTTGGGTTATTTTTTTTCCTGCCATGGATTAAAAAGATAAAATAAATAAATAAAAATAATAATAATAACAACAACAAAAAATCATCCCCAAACCAGATTTATTTTTAATTTTATGACTTCTGCTGCTGTAATTTGATAACCATAATGCCAATAGGTTAATCATATTGATGAAGTACCCACAGGGACTGTATTTAACATCCTCTTACCCTGTGGAAAAGGAGAAGGAAAAAGAAAAGAAGAAGTAACCTGATTTAATGGGAACCTTTTCACCTTTGGTGGCAAGGGAATAGCTGCTAGTTTGGCTCCCGTGTTCCAACATACAGTTCCAGAGGGCTGGAATAGAAGCCAAAGGCAATATTGCTGCTGTAGGATTGATCTGAAGGAACAGGGCTTTGAAAGAGGGGGAGGGGACAGAGAAGAACCAGGAGGAAAGAGGAGGGAGCTGCCACAGGCTTCCTTCCACCTGGCATCTTCATTACCTTAATCACAGACTCACAGAACCATTCAGGTTGGAGCAGACCCTCAGGGTCACCAAGTCCAACCCAGAACCCTGCTCTGCAAGGCTCACCCCTAAACCACAGCCCCAAGCACCACAGCCAAACCACCTGCAAACACTGCCAGGCTTGGGGACTCCACCACCTCCCTGCCCAGCACATTCCAAGCCCTGACACTCTTGATGGGAAAAACTTCTTCCTACTGTCCAGTCTGAACCTGCCCAGTGGCAGCTTGAGGCCATTGCCTCTTGTTCTGTCACTACTGAGCTGTGAGAAGAGACCAGCACCAAGCTCTCCACAACCTCCTTGCAGGGAGCTGGAGACAGCCAGGAGGTCTCCCTCAGCCTCCTCTGCTTCACACTAACCATCCCCAGCTCCTTCAGTCTCTCTCCAGCACATTTCTTCTCCAGGCCCTTCCCAGCTTCCTTGCCCTGCTCTGTCTGCCCTGGCTCCAGCACCTCCACGTCTCTTCCAACCTTCTTGATTCTTGATTCTTGATTCTTGATCTCTCTGGCACTGAGAAGCCCAAAGCTGGACACAGCACTCCAGGTGTGGCCTGAGCAGAGCTGAGTGCCAGGGGACAATCCCCTCCCTGCTCCTGCTGGACACAGCATTGCTGATCCCAGCCAGGATGCCTTTGGCTTTCTTGGCCACCTGGGCATACTGCTGCCTCCTCTTCAGCTGCTTGGCCATTGGAACTCCCAGGTTCCCAAGTTCACTTTCACATTGTTTAATTACTTCTTATGCTCTTGTGAGATGCTCATGTCCCATCCTGCCTCCAGTTCTGCTGTTTCTAAAGATAAACTTCTGGTATTTGAACAGCAAAGCAGATCAAGCATCTTCCTAATCATTGTGTTAGGTGCTGAGCAGCTCCCGAGGAGCCAGCAGTGCCCTCCTGCAGCCCTCAGGCAGCTGGGAGCTGGGCTGCAGCCAGAGGAGTGTGGGCAGAGGACAGCAGAGGGGATTCTGCCCCTGGGCTCTGCTCTGCTCACACCTCACCTCCAATCCTGCCTCCATGTCTGCTGGCCCCAGCAGGAGGAGGACACAGCTGTGGAGAGAGGCCAGAGGAGGCCACAAAGATGCTGCAAGGGCTGGAGCAGCTCTGCTGGGAGCACAGGCTGAGGGAGCTGGGGGTGTGCAGCCTGCAGAGGAGAAGGCTCCAGGGGCACCTCAGAGCTGCCTGCCAGGACCTGAAGGCATCCTGCAGGAAGGGATCCTGCAGAGGGACTTTTGCTGAGGGGGTCTGGAGCCAGGCCAAGGGGGAATGGTTTGGAGCTGAGGCAGAGCAGGGGGAGGCTGGAGCTGAGGCAGAAGTTCTGCAGTGCCAGGGGGGTGAGACTGTGGCACAGGCTGCCCAGGAAGGCTGTGGCTGCCTCTTGCCTGGGAGTGCTGAAGGCCAGTCTGGATGAGGCCTTAAGCATCTGAGTCCAGCTGAGAGGTGTCCGTGGGCATGGAGGGGAGGTTGGAGATCTCTGAGCTCCCATCCAGCCTGAGCCATTCTATGGGTCTATGATTTTAGTGTTAAAGGAGGCTAACCAGCCCCAGGGCTCTCAGCCTCTCCTCCTCACAGAAATGTTCCAGGCCCTTCAGCATCCCCTTAGCCTCTGTTGGACTCTCCCCAGCAGTTCCATGTCTCTCTTGAACTGGAGAGCCCAGGTCTGGCCACAATCCTCCAGATGTGGCCTCACCAGGGCAGAGTAGAGCAGGAAGAGAACCTCCCTGGCCCTGCTGTCCACAATCTTCTTGATGCAGCCCAGGATCCCATTGGTCTTCTTGGTCTTCACATTGCTGTCCCATGGAGAACCTTGGCCACCAGGACTCCAAGACCCTTCTTCATGGACGGATTGAATTGAGGAGCTGGAATAGAAACAAGACAGCAGTCATCAGATTACCATGGACTGGAGTCTCCTTCTCTGGAGACTTTCAAGCCCCATTTGGATGTGTTCCTGTGTGATCTGCCCTCGGTGAACCTTCTTTGACAGGGGGATTGGACTGGGTGATCTCCAGAGGTCCCTTCCAACATCTCCCATTGCATGATTCAATGATTCTAGGACTCTAGGATTTTATGATTCTATGATTCAATGATTTTATGGCTTTGTGATTCTATGATTTTATGACTTTAGGACTCTAGGATTTTATGATTCTATGATTCAATGATTCTTTTATGATTCTGTGATTCTCTGATTCTATGATTTTAGGATTTTATGATTCTGTGACTCAATGATTTTGTGATTTTTTGATTCTATGATTTTAGGATTTTATGTTTCCATGATTCCATGGTTTTATGATTCTATGACTTTATGTTTTTATGGTTCAATGAATTTATGATTCCATGGGTTTATGATTCCATGGGTTTATGACTGATGCGTTTATTTGCCTTACCTCGAGTGCCAGGCAGCTCTTCAAAGGATTGCTCCTATCACCTGTAAAACCTTCAGACCCTCTTTTCTCCAGGCTGAGCCGTGCTGCTGATGGCTCTTTCATCAGAAATGCCACCAGAACAGAGCAATTCTCCACCCTAGGAGTTGGCCAGAATGGAGGCGAGGGGGCGGCAGCCAAGAACTCAGCGCTCAGCCGCGGACGGCGGCAGACGCCGCGGCCCCATCCTGCGGAGCAGCAGCACTGTGTGAGGGGTGTGAGCTGCCCATCCATCATCCCCTGCACATTAGGGATCCCTGCTACGGCCCAGAATCTCTTTTTGATATGCTGGCTCTGTGGCAGATGACTATATTTAGCCCTCTGCCCGACCAAAGCAGCTGTTGCTGGGGTGTAGATTATGGGGAGTGGGGGGCGGGGGGGGGTGGGGGGTGGGGGGGAGGTTATTTCCTCCTCAACCCCGTGCTAGGTTATAGCTCAATGCTTGGAGAGCACCAAGGACAGAAGAAAGCAACTGCCCAGCACAACAGCAGGGCCATCCCAGCCTCCACAGGACATGCTCCACCACTTAACTCACACTTAATTGCTTTTTAATTTCCTACTGAGCTTTCAGGTGTATCCAACAGTGCCACTTTGCAGCTTCTTCTGAAGGCTTCTGGAAGAGGCAGCCCTGCTTTCCGAGCACACCACTTGCATTCTGCTGCTGCCTTCCCTTGCATTCTGCTGCTGCCTTCCCTTGCATTCTGCTGCAGCCTTCCCTTGCATCCTGCTGCTGCCTTCGCTTGCATTCTGCTGCTGCTGCCTTCCCTTGCATCCTGCTGCAGCCTTCCCTTGCATTCTGCTGCTGCCTTCCCTTGCATTCTGCTGCAGCCTTCCCTTGCAGCCTGCTGCTGCCTTCCCTTGCATTCTGCTGCTGCTGCCTTCCCTTGCATCCTGCTGCTGCTGCCTTCCCTTGCATCCTGCTGCAGCCTTCCCTTGCATCCTGCTGCAGCCTTTACTTGCATTCTGCTGCTGCCTTCCCTCCTCTCTTGCTTTCTGAGCACACCGCTTGCATCCTGCTGCTGCCTTCCCTTGCATTCTGCTGCTGCCTTCCCTCCTCTCTTGCTCTTCTTTTTTTGTTATTTTTGCTTAACCATGGCTCCAGCTACCTGATGCTGGGTTTGATTTGTGCTCTGGCTGAAGCAGGAGAATCAATTTTTCTCACTTAAAAGAAGTGGCTATTTAGCTAACATCCTTAAAAATGCTGCTTCCCAAGGGAAGCATCTGTCCTGCTCCAGGCACCAGGCTTCAGATCTAGCAAGGGCTGCTCAGCTCTCCTTGTCTTTACCTTCTCATAAGCTCATGTAACATGCTCTAGGTGAGCAGCTGGACTTGATGACCTCAAAGCTCTCTTCCAACCTCAACATTTCTGTGGTTCTCTGACTATGGTTTAGTGGCAGTAGCTCAGGAGTAGGGTTGGGATTGCAACTAGGTGAGCAGTTGGACTTGATGATTTCAAAGGTCTCTTCCAACCTCAACATTTCTATGGTTCCCTGATGCTATGGTCTCAAGGCAGTAGGTGTGCAGTAGTGGTGTGGTTACAACTTAGGTGAGCAGTTGGACTTCATGACCTCAGAGGTCTCTTCCAACCTCAGCACTTCTATGGTTGCAAGCCATCCTGTGGACAAGGGCTGGGATGGCCACAAAATAACATCCCCAGGAGCAAGATGCTGCCTTGGCTTGAATCCAGCCTGAGGAAACCTTCATCCCTTCTTTCTTTCCTCTTCTTTTGATTGCCAGCTTGGGCAGGGAACCCAAAAAGCTTGAGGTGAGTCAAGCCAAGGTGGCTCTGCCCTCTGCTTACCCTTGAGAGCACCAAGCCCTGTTAGAAGCCAGGGGTCCATTTCATGCCCAGCTGCCAGCACAGAATTCTTACGCACTGGCACACCCTGGCTCTCAGGCTCTGATCTTCACACTGCTCCCAGGCCATCAAGCCTGGCATCTATTTTTTATTTGGATTTGGCTTCCAAAAGGGCACCAGACCTGCTTGCCTCTTTCAGAAGTCCATCTGTGTGAGAAGAAGAGGGCTTGGGCCTTTGTAAACAGGAGGCTTAGACCCTCCTTATGTGCATTTTGTGACCTCCTCTGGGGGATTGTATTCCAAAAGTCATGGCAGGAAGTCCTCAGTGAGTGGGAAAAGGGAAACACAACCCCCATGGCCAACAAGGGGAAGAAGGAAGGATCAGGGAGCTATAGGCCAGGCAGCCTCACCCCTCTGCCTGCTAAGGTCATGGAGCAGAGCCTCCTGGAGGCACTGCTGAGGCAGAAGAATAAAGAAGACGGCTTCCTCATGAGGGTGGTGAGAGACTGGCAGAGGTCGCCCAGGGAGGTGGTGGAAGCCTCATCCCTGGAGGTTTTTGCAGCCAGGCTGGATGTGGCTGCGAGCAACCTGCTGTGGTGTGAGGTGTTCCTGCCCATGGCAGGGAGTTGGAACTGTTTGAGCCTTGAGGTCCCTTCCAACCCTGACAGTTCTGTGGCTCTATGATCCTGCTCTGGCAGGGGCTTGGAGTAGATCTGCTGAGGTCCCATTCTGTGACTGATTGTAGCTGATTTTGGAAATGCTCCCATGCTGGGCTTGCTTGCTTGAGAGCTCGTTGGTGCTTTCTTCTCTCTTCCTGATAGATTGCCATGGTGCAGCTCTAAACCAAAACAAGATATTTGTACATTATCAGCTATGAGAAGCTGGTATTTTGGGTTTTTCAGCTCTTTTATGGTAGGGGTTCTTCCATTTCCATGCTGATATCAATCCTAAAAAAGAATAGCTCCCTAAAAAAGAACTGGTGAGAAAAAGAGAGAGAGAGAGAATTCCCTGGGTAAGGCAGGCTCAGTATCCCCTTACATCTGGATATTGGAATCATGGAGCCACCAAATGGATTGAGTTGGAAGGGTCCTTGAAGATCATAGAATCATAGAAATGTTTTGCTTGGAAGGGAGCTTGAAGATCATAGAACCATAGAATGGGTTGGGTTGGAAGGGACCTTGAAGATCATAGAATCAGAGAATGGGTTGGGTTGGAAGGGACCATAAAGATCATAGAATCAGAGAATGGGTTGGGTTGGAAGGGACCTTGAAGAGCATAGAATCATGGAATGGGTTGGGTTGGAAGGGACCTTGAAGATCACAGAATCACGGAATGGGTTGGGTTGGAAGGGACCTTGAAGATCATAGAACCATAGAATGGTTTGGGTTGGAAGGGACCTCAAAGATCAACCAGTTCCAACCCCCTGCCATGGGCAGGGACACCTCCCATTAACCCAGCTTGCTCCAGGACTCATCCAACCTGGCCTTGAACACCTCCAGGGAGTGGACATCCACAGCCTCCCTGGGCAACCTGTTCCAGTGTCTCCTCATCTCCAGTGTCAGGAATTTCCTCCTAATCTTTTTCTCATAGTCACCAAAATCCTCCAGGATTGTTGAGATAACATCCAAAAAGTAAGGACCCACCTCAAGCAGGAGGTGATGAAGGCTTGAGGATGGATTCTGACACGATCCTGTCAGTTGGGTTGATGTGATAAGAGGTTTGAGATGAGAGCATCCAACAAGCAAGGGAGGCTCCACCTCACCTAGCAGGGGGTAAGGCTCCTCTGAGTGTTTCTCCCTTGAAGCAGCCTTGTGCCAGGGCTGGCTGGGGTGAGCTGCCAAGGAGCTTTGCTCAAGGGGAATCCAGAGGCTGAAATCTCTCCTCTGCTCCATCCTGCCATGGGCTTCCACTGTTCTGAATTTCTCTCTTCTGTGAATCAGGTTTGTCACAGTGAAGGACAAGCTCGTGGCTGGGAAACCTTTCTCCTATGTCTTGCCAGGTGGTTAACTTCTCCTTGACTTTAAGAGTTCCTTTCCCAGAGCAGCAGGCAAAGGCTTTCCCTTGTGCTCCATGAGGGAGCTCAGCTCTCAGCTCTCATGTCATCACCCAGGGGAATTCCACTCACAACCCTCTGCAGAGGGAGACATCCTTAAGGAGGGCTGGGGGGGAGGCTGAGAGCAGGACTTAGGGTTTGGGGGGCTGGATGAGGATCCCAACAGTAGAAACCTCCCTAGACATCCAACATTCCCATTCCTGGTAGAGCACAGCAAGCTCCCATGCATGACTTAGGGTTTAGAGGGGGCTAGACAAGGATCCCAGTGCAGAAATCTCCCTAGATTTCCATCAAGAGAAGTGTGGCCAGCAGGGCCAGGGAGGGGATTCTTCCCCTCTGCTCCACTCTGCTGAGACCACACCTGGAGCTCTGTGTCCAGTGCTGGAACTTCTATTACAGGAAGGATCTGGAGGGGCTGGAAGGTGTCCAGAGAAGGGCCATGAGGATGAGCAGAGGGCTGGAGCGAGCTGCTCTGCTGTGAGGACAGCCTGAGAGAGTTGGGGTTGTGCAGGCTGGAGAGGAGAAGGCTCCCAGGAGAGCTTCTTGTGGCCTTCCAGGATCTGAAGGGGGCTCCAAGAAAGCTGGGGAGAGACTTTTGAGGGTGTCAGGTAGGGATGGGAGCAGGGGGGATGGAACAAAACTAGAAATGGGAAGATTCAGATTGGATGTCAGGAAGAAATTGTTCCCCAGGAGGGTGGTGAGAGACTGGCAGAGGTTGCCCAGGGAGGTGGTGGAAGCCTCATCCCTGGAGGTTTTTGCAGCCAGGCTGAATGTGGCTGTGAGCAACCTGCTGTGGTGTGAGGTGTCCCTGCCCATTGCAGGGGTTTGGAACTGTCTGAGCCTTGAGGTCCCTTCCAACCCTGACAGTTCTGTGATTCCTCATGGAGCACAGCAATCTCCTATGCACCAGATCCCACCTGCAAAAGGGAAAAGACCCTTTTAAATTTATTTAATCTTTTCCTGAGATAGAAAAAGGGAAGTCAGGAAAAAAAAAAGGGGGGGGGGAGGGGGGGAAAATAAAAAAATCAACCTCAAACTCTTTCTGAAAGCTAAAAATGTAAACTATTAAAACTCTGAAGTCTCTCTGCCCTGCCCTGCCCTTGCCTGGGGGTCTGCAGCCCCTTTGGTGTTAGAGCAGAGCTGACATTCTCCATTGGTTTGCTTCAACACCATTCAAGTTTTAGCCATTCCCTGTCAGACAGGAAAGAGTTTGCCAACAGAATAATAGATGCTGAATATTTTCTGCATTGCTAGTTCTGAGGCTGGGGGCTATAAAAGTTTTCTATTAACATGGAAGCATTGAGAGAAGTTGTTTTTTATTTTCTTTTTTCCTTCTTTCCTCTTTTTTTGGCTTTTTTTTTTTTTTGTGGTGTGGTGTGGCTGCTGCTGTGTTTTGTTTTTTTTTTTCACCTTCTTCTTTCCCCCTTTCCTTCTTTCTCTTTGTTTTTTGGTGTTGCTTTTTTTTTGGTGGTGTTGTGGTGGTGCTGTGTTTTTTTTTTTTAATCTTCTTCTTTCCCCCTTTTCCTTTTTTTAAATTGTTTTTTTGGTTGTGGTGTGTGGTGCTGGTGTGGTTTCTTTTTTCATCTTCTTTCTCCCTTTCCTTTTTCTTTTGCTTTTTCTGGTTGTGGTGTTGTGGGTTTTTTTTTCATCTTCTTTCTCCCTTTCCTTTTTCTTTTGCTTTTTCTGGTTGTGGTGTTGTGGGTTTTTTTTTCTTCTTCTTACCCCCATTTCCTTTTTTTCTTGGGTTTTTTTTGGATGTTGTTGTGGTGTGTGGTGGTGTTGTATTTTTTTCATCTTCTTTCCCCCTTTCCTTGTTTTTTGTTGTTTTTTTTGGGTGGTGTTGTGGTGTGTGGTGGTGCCATGTTTTTTTTTTCTCCTTCTTTCCCCTTTTCCTTTTTTTTGCCTTTTTTTTGGTTGTTGTGGTGTGTGGTGGTGCTGTGTTTTTTCCTCCCTCCTTCTTCTTTCCCCCTTTCCTTTTTTTTTTGTTTGTTTTTGGTAGTTGTGGTACGTGATGCTGCTGTGTTTTTTTTTTCTCCTCCTTTTTTCCCCCTTTCCTTTTTTTTTTTTTGTTTTGTTTTATTGTTTCTTTTGGGTGTTGTTGTGGTGTGTTGTGCTGCTGTGTGGTTTTTTTTTTTTCCCTTCTCCTTCTTCTTTCCCCCTTCTTAACTTGATAAATATACATAACTCCTTCACAATGGGGCTCTTGTGTTGCTAATGGGGACCCTTAATGGAGAGTTATATTTCCAGGATTATATCTTTATTCAGTTGCAAATTATTTTTTTTTTAAGAACTGTGAGGGGGGTGAGGGGGAGGGAGAAGGGGAGGGGTGGTGAGGAGGGAGGAGAAGGGGGGAGAGAGTTTTAATACTCTGCTTCAGTCTATGAATAATAGTATCATTTGAATGCAGCGGACACCTGGTGCAGGGGAAGGACAGTGGGAGCTCTAGACTGACCTGGCATGACTGCCAACTTCGCATTTTCCCAGCCTTTCCTATCCGCTCCATTCAGCATCTAATTTCATTCTCCCTCAGCAAAATGCTAGACACTTGTAACTTTATTCTCCCTCGGCAAAAAAAAAAAAAAAAAAAAAGGAAAAAAAAAACACCACAGAAACTACCAAACTTGGTCTCTTGTAAGGAGGAGGGAGGGGAAGAAGAAGAAGAAGAAGAAGAAAAAAAGAAGTAAAAAAAAAAAAAAAAAAAAGAATGAGAAGGGGAAAAAAATAGAAGGGAAAAAAAAAGAAGGGAAAAAAAGAATGAGAGGGGCAAAAAGGAAGGAAAAAAATGAAAAGGGGAAAAAATAGAAGGGAAAAGAAAAGAAGAAGGGAAAAAGAATGAGAAGGGGAAAAATAGAAAGGAAAAAAAGAAAAAGAAAAAAGGATGAGAAGGGGAAAAAAACAGAAGGGAAAAAAGAAGGAAAAAAAAAGAATGAGAAGGGAAAAAATAGAAGGAAAAAAGAAGAAGGAAAAAAAGGATGAGAAGGGAAAAAAAATAAGGGGGAAATCGAAGGAAAAAAGAAGGAAAAAAGAATGAGAAGGGGAAAAGTAGAAGGAAAAAAGGGATGAGAAGGAAAAAACAAGAGGGAAAAATAGAAGGCAAAAAAAAGGAAAAAAGAAAGAAGGGGGAAATAGAAGGGGAAAAAGAAGGTGAAAAGAACGAGAAGGGGAAAAAAGAGAAGGGGAAAAAGGAGGACAAAAGAGAAGAAAAATAAAAAGAAGGGGGAAAGGAGAATAAAAAAAGAAAAAAGGGGAGAAATGAAAATTAAAAAAGAAGAAAAAAGGAATAATGAAAAACGTACAAAAAAAAGGAAAAAAGGAGAAGAAAAAAGGAATAAAAGAAGAAAAATTAGAAAGACTGAGAAAGGAGAAGAAAGGAAGAAAAAATAAAAAAGAGAAAAAGGAGAGAAAAGAAAAAAGAAGGAAAAGAAGAAAAAAGATTAAAAAGAGGAAGAAAAGGAAGAAGAAAAATTGACAAAAAAGACTATAAGAAGAAAAAAGAGAAGAAGAAAAAAGGAAAGACCAAGAGGAGGAAGAAGAAGAGGAGAAGAAGAAGAGGAGAGGAAGAGGTGGGGGAATAGAAGGAGAAGAAAAAGACGAAGAAGATAAGAAGAGGAGAAGGAGAAGGAGAAGAAGAGGAGGGGAAGAAGAGGAGGTGAAGAAGAACAAGAGGAGGAGGAGAAGAAGAGGGGAAGAAGAACAAGAGGGGGGGAAGAAGAAGAAGGGAAAGAGGAAGAAGAAGAGGAAAACGAAGAAGAAGGGGAGAAAAAGAAAAAACAAAAAAAGAAAGAGGAAGCCAAATAAGTCAGTGTGGGAATGGCTCTTCCCCGCGTGTGCTTAGGCCGCGCTGGGTAACTCCGCGGCTGGACAAAGTTTCCGGGGAGCAGCTCCCAGCCCTTCCCAATTAACTACTGGAGGTGAAACCCCGAACCCTCAAACCGCTTAGCTCGGGGAGCAGCGGAGCTGGGCGCTGCGCGGCGGCTCCGCGCTCCAGCCTCCTCCAGCCCTTTTGTGGCTTTAGTTGTCCGGGAGCCGCCGGAGCCGGAGCCGTGCCCGGGGGGACGTTGGGGTTTCGGGCAGGGGCCATTCGTATGCGCCCCGCATCCTCTCCCCAGACAATCGCGGCCTGTATTTGCCTCCTTTGCGCCAATTTCTCCCAGGGTGTTGGGTTCGGAGTTGGTTTCCCTCCACCTCCCCCTCCCCTAACCCCCTCCCCAACAACCTCCTTTGCAAAAGTTTCTCAAGTGAGTGTCTGCTTTCATCGGCCGGAGCGAGGCAGCCACACAAACAAACCTTTGTTTCAACGCTCACAGATGTATGGCCGGGGCTGAGCTTTGTTTTTTTGTGTGTGTGTGTTTTTTTTTTTCCTCCCCTGCTTTCAGGAGTTATTCGCCGGGGATTTTTGTTTGCAGCACAACACAGGACTCTAAACCTCCTTCTCCAGCCCCCCCCCCCCCCCTCCCCGTCCCCGACCCCACCTCCAAAGAGGGGGGAGAAAAAAAACCCACAACAAAACAACAAACCCACAAAACCCTGAGGTTGGGGGGATGAATGTCTGCCGTAATCTGAGGCTCGCCACATTTTCCCAGGGTTAATTTTTCCTCTACTCTGAACTTTGGAGAGAGGGGGAGAGGTAGAGGAGGGAGTTGTTGTTGGGCTTTTTTTTGGGGTGTGTGTGGGGTGTGTGGGTGTGGTGCTTTTGGGGTGTTTTTCATTCTTTTTTTTCCCCCCTCCTCCCTCTCTGTTCTTTTGAATTCAGGCCCCAAACAAAAGCGGAAAAGCGATTCTGGGGTACTTCAGTCTTTAATGACTTTAGGAAACTTCATTTCAAAGCGATTTGGGAGTTTGTGGCCTTGATAACAGACTGCTGGGGCTCAGCTCCCAGCCACTTCTTGGCCTCTTCTTTTTTTTACCCTTGCATGGTCCTTGTGGAGCATCCCTGGGCAGTGGTGCTGGTCCTTATGGAGCATCCCTGTGCAGTGGTGGTGGTCCTTTTGGAGCATCCCTGATCAGTGGTGCTGGGCACTTTGGAGCATCCCTGTGCAGTGGTGCTGGTCCTTTTGGAGTATCCCTGGTAAGTGGTGCTGGTCCTTTTGGAGCATCCCTGTGCAGTGGTGGTGGTCCTTTTGGAGCATCCCTGATCAGTGGTGCTGGGCACTTTGGAGCATCCCTGTGCAGTGGTGCTGGTCCTTATGGAACATCCCTGTGCAGTGGTGCTGGTCCTTTTGGAACATCCCTGGTCAGTGGTGCTGGTCCTTTTGGAGCATCCCTGTGCAGTGGTGCTGGGCAAGTGCCTGAGAACCCTTTTGGGGAAGAAATTTTTCCTGATATCCAACCTGCCCCTCCCCTGAGTCATAACTTGAAGGCAGAGCAGCTCAGTGAAGTGTCACACCGGTTCCTTTGGGAAAGCAGAGACCATGTCTCTGAAGGGGCTCCAGGACAGCTGGGGAGGGACTTTGGACAAGGGTTGGGAGGGACAGGATGAGGGACAATGGCTGGGAGAGAGGAGATTGGGATTGGAGATGAGGAAGGAATTCTTGACAGTGAGGGTGGGGAGAGACTGGCACAGGTTGCCCAGGGAGGCTGTGGATGCCTCCTGCCTGGAGGTGTTCAAGGCCAGGCTGGATGAGGCCTTGAACAAGCTGGGCTGGTGGGAGGTGTCCCTGCCCATGGCAGGGGTTGGAACTCAGTGATTTTTAAGGTCCCTTCAAACTCCTACCCGTTCCCTGATTCTAGGATATTCCAGGTCCCCTTTCCAGCCCAGCCTATTCTCTGATTCTGTGATCTTTGAGGTCCCTTCCAACCCAAACCATTCTCTGATTCTCTGATCTTTAAGGTCCCCTTTTCAACCCAACCCATTCTATGACTCATAATCTTTAAGGTCCTTTCTAAACCAAACCATTCTGTGGTTCTATGATCTCCAAGGTCCCCTTTCCAACCCAAACCATTCTATAGTTCTGAAGACAATTAAAGGCAGGATAATTCTGACCCCTGCTCTGTGCAGTGCCTTCCAACTCCAACCATTCTCTGATTCTATGAATGAATCTCTGGTTGGAAAGGGGACCATGATCCACCACCTCCCCGGACAGCCTCTTCCAATCCCTCACCACTCTTGCAGCTAAGAAATTTCTCCTCCTCTCCAACCTAACCCTCCCCTGGCACAAGTTCAGGACATTTCCTCTCCTTCTATCACCTGAGACTAGGGAGCAGAGCCCAACCCCCACCTGGCTCCAGCCTCCTCTCAGGAGCTGCAGAGAGCAATGAGGTCTCACCTCAGCCTCCTCTCCTCCACACTGAACACCCCCATCTCCCTCAGCTGCTCCTCCCCAGCTCTGTTCTCCAGACCCTTCCCCAGCTTGGTTGCCCTTCTCTGGACCTGCTCCAGCACCTCAAAATGCTCAAAATCTTCAGGAATTTTCCAAATCTTCCAGGTGGCTACTGATTTCCCTTCAGCCCATGGTGCCTGTCGGGCTCTGAAACCAGACATCAGCTGCGCTGCTCCAACTGCTTGGTTTGAGATACTTTGGTTACACTCACTTGGATGCCTTCTCCCTGGAGGTGTTCAAGGCTAGGTTGGATGAGGCCTTGAGTAACCTGGGCTGGTGGGAGGTGTCCCTGCCCATGGCAAGGGTTTGGAACTGGATGAACTTGAAGGTCCTTTCCGACCCAACACATTCTATGAACTTTGAGGTCCCTTCCAACCCAACCCATTCTCTGACTCTGTGATCTCTAAGGTCCCTTCCCACACATTTTCTGACCCTGTGATCTCTAAGGTCCCTTCCACCCCATTATCTGATTCTGTGATCTCTAAGATCCCTTCCACCCCATTCTCTGGTTTTGTGATCTCTAAGGTCCCTTCCCACCCATTCTCTGATTCTATGATCTTGAAGGTCGCTTCCAACCCAAACCACTCTATGATTCTATGATCTTTAAGGTCCTTTCCAACCCAAACCATTCTATGGCTCTGAAAAAAAAATAAAGGCAGGACAGTTCTGGCCCCAGCTCTGTGCAGTGCCTTCCAACTCCAATCATTCTCTGATTCTATGACTGAATCTCTGTCAAGGTTGGAGATGTGCATGTTGGGGGGTAGGGAGGAAGAAAAGAGAGGAAGGAGAAGGGGGGGGGTGGAGGGCCCAGACCCATCAGTGCTCTGCAGCACATTTCTATTTTCCACGATATTTAATTGCAATTAATACAGAGAGAGAAGTTGCTGCGAGGCTGAGCTGGCAGAAGCTGCTCCTTTAATTCCAGGCAGCGCACTGGGGAGGTATTAAAAACATTACCCAGCAGGGGCTATCATTTCCCAGGCTGCCATCTCGGGACCACTCCAGCCCCAACACAAAAGAGACACTGAACGTGTGCTGTGTCCCCCTGCCTTCCCCCGTCAAACAAGGAGATCGCCTGGGGGCTCCCTCCGTGCCTGCAGCTCCCGGCGCAGCCTCTTCTCGCCCTTTGAAACGGCTCTCAGCAAAATAAACAAACTTCAGCAACCTGCTTGCAATTAGGGAGGTTCCAAGCCCAGTTCACTTGGCATTGCCTCTTGGCTGGAGCCCAGGCAAGACAGCAAGATGTCAGAGGGAGGAGTCCATTCTCCTCTCTGTGTGGGATCAGCTCCCATTACTGGTAATGGAAGCCACAGGCACATCAGGGAATAATAGACCCCTCGGGGAGCAGAGCTCTCCTTGGAGCATTGGAGGTGGGGGGAAGGTGGGGAGGGGGTGCCGGGGGTGGGCTTTCAGGCCCTGGCTCTGCTGTTGTGTTTCTCCTCAGCCCATTCAAATGGCTTCATGGGGACAAGTGGCAGGCAAGGTTTGGTCCTGTTTGCATGAGATCAGCAACAGAATTCCCCTCTGCAGCAGAGCTGGGGCCAGAATTATCCTTCCTTTGGTTTTGCTCAGAGCCAGAGAATGGGCTGGGTGGGAAGGGACCTTGAAGGTCATAGAATCAGAGAATGGGTTGGTTTGGAAGGGACCTTGAAGATCACAGAATCAGAGAATGGGTTGGGTTGGAAGGGACCTTCAAGGTCATAGAAGCAGAGAATGGGTTGGAAGGGACCTCGAAGATCATAGAAGCAGAGAATGGTTTGGGTTGGAAGAGACACTTAAAATCATCTAGTTCCAACCCCTTGTCTTGGGCAGGGACACCTCCTACTAGAACAGGTTGCTCAAGACCTCATCCAACCTGGCCTTGAAGACCTCCAGGCAGGGGCACCTATGTCTTGCTTCAGAAGAGCAAAGCTCTCAGTGCACACATAGCACAAGCCTCCAAAGTCATGCTGGGTGCTACAAACCCAAGGGTGTGTGGTTGAGAGAGAGAAGGAAGCATCTTCTGAGCTCTGGTCACTGATTCATTGAGCTATAGAATGGGTTGGGTTGGAAGGGACCTAAAGATCATCCAGTTCCAAACCCACTGCCATGAGCCGGGACACCTCCCACCAGGCCAGGTTCCTCAAGACCTCATCCAGCCTGGCCTTGAACACCTCCAGGGAGAGGGCATCCAAGTGAGTGTGACCAAAGTGTCTCAAACCAAGCAGTTTGAGCAAGACAGCTGATGTCTGGTTGCTCAGAGATGTGGCTGAAGCTCTTGATGTGGACTGCAGGAGGAAGTTCTGCACAGTGAGGGTGGTGAGACATTGGAAGAGCCTGCCCAAGGATGTGTTTGAAGCCCCATCCCTGGAGACAGACTCAGTGTGGCTATGGGCATCCTGCTCTGGTTGGAGGTGTCCCTGCTGCCTGCAGAGGCTGTTGAACAAGGCAGGGTGATTGTCCCTTTGTACTTGGTGCTGGGGAGGCCACACCTCCAGTGCTGCGTCCAGTCTTGGGCACCTCACTCCAAGAGAGATGTGGAGGTGCTGGAGCCAGGGCAGACAGAGCAGGGCAAGGAAGCTGGGAAGGGTCTGGAGAAGAAATGTGCTGGAGAGAGACTGAAGGAGCTGGGGATAGTTAGTGTGAAGCAGAGGAGGCTGAGGGGAGACCTCCTGGCTGTCTCCAGCTCCCTGAAAAGACAGAATCACAGAATATTAGGGGCTGGAAGGGACCTCAAAAGCTCATCCAGTCCAGGCCCCCTACCAGAGCAGGGCCACCTAGAGCAGCTCACACAGGAACTCATCCAGGTGGGCTGGAGAGGTTGGTGCTGGTCTCTTCTCACAGCTCAGTAGTGACAGAACAAGAGGCAATGGCCTCAAGCTGCCACTGGGCAGGTTCAGACTGGACAGTAGGAAATTATTTTTCCCATCAAGAGTGGTCAGGGATTGGAATGTGCTGGGCAGGGAGGTGGTGGAGTCCCCAAGCCTGGCTGTGTTTGTAGGGGGTTTGGATGTGGTTCTTGGGGCTGTGGTTTAGAGGTGAGCCTTGCAGAGCAGGGTTCTGGGTTGGACTTGGTGACCCTGAGGCTCTGCTCCAACCTGAACCTGTGGTTGATTCTGTGAACTTTGAGGCTTTTTTCCCCAACCTGTTGCAACCAGCCAACCACCTCCAGCCAACTCCTGAAGCCAAGGATGAGTCCCAGCCCTGCGAGGAGCGGAGCAGCTCTTCTTTTTTTTTTCCCTCTCAGCTGCTGGCCGGATGTCAGGGCAGATGTGGGGATAAAACTGTCAAGGGGTAAGGGGGAGAGAGCAGCCAGAGAAATATTGCCATTTTCTCTTCCCCACATTCTTCCCAGGAGCTGTTTGCTCAGTTGCCATGGTATAGGCGCTGAGATTTTATAATTTTTTTTTTCTTCTCCCTGCCTGCCATGTGCCGGTGCAACAATGTGAGCTTAATCAGCCCAGACACTTGGTTGGGGTTTGCCCAGGCGAGTGGAATAAAAACTTTTCTCACCAGCTAAACCCACAAAGTATCTAAAAAGCCATAAATAATCACTGACTCCTAGGACTTGCACCTGCTTGGCTTTCTTTGAGCAAGGAGGGGTGGGGTGGGGGGGAAAACCACCAAACCCAACAAAACCCAAAACCAACAAAATATCTCTGAGGATGAAAAACTGTTCCCAAGGCTTAATCACCTTCCTGATTGCTTAGAGAAAGGGAAAGAAATCAAAACAGTGCAAAGGGAGAGGTTTGAAGTAGTAAAAATAGTTATTAAAATAGTCAAAGGTGAGGTTAGGGTTGGAACAGCAAAAATCGTCATAAAAAGAAAAGATCAAAGTGGATTTTAGGTTTGGAAGAGCAAAATCAGTATAAAAAAATCAAAGTGGATTTTAGGTTTGGAAGAGCAAAATCAGTATAAAAAAAATCACAAAATCAGTATAAAAAATCAAAATGGATTTTAGGTTTCAAATGTCAAAGCAATTGTTAAAAAACAATCAAAATGGATTTTCCATTTCAAATACCCAAGGCATTATTAAAAAAAAAATAATCAGAGGTGAGGTTAAGTTTGAAATGGCAAAAATCATCATAAAAAATATCAAAGTGGATTTTAGGCTTCAAATGTCAAAATCATTATGAAAACATCAAAGGTGAGGTTAGGTTTGGAATAGCAAAAGCATTCTGAAAAATCAAAGTAGATTTTAGGTTTCAAGTATCAAAGTAATTATTAAAAAACCCAAAGTGGATTTTAGGTTTTTAAATATCAAAATCATCATAAAAAAATCAAAGTAGATTTCAGGCTTCAAATACCAAAATCACCATAAAAAAAATCAAAGTAGATTTTAGGCTTCAAATACCAAAATCATTATAAAAAAAAAAAGTCAAAGTAGATTTTAAGCTTCAAACAGCAAAATGATTATTAAAAAATCAGAGTTGATATCAGGCTTCAAATATCAAAATCAGCATAAAAAACTGAAGCAGATTTTAGGCTTCAAATATGAAAATCATTATTAAAAATCAAAGTAGATTTTAGGCTTCAAATATCAAAATCATTAAAAATCAAAGTAGATTTTAGCTTTCAAATATCAAAATCATTATTAAAAATCAAAGTAGATTTTAAGTTTCAACTATCAAAAATCATGATAAAAATCAGAGCAGATTTGAGGTTTTAACTATCAAAAGTGACGATCCTGGCTCTTTCCTGTACCTAGGTTTGGGTAGGGTTGGGTTCCCCTTGCAACTTTATCTCCTGCAGTCAAACTTCCTCATTTCATCAAGTACCTGGGGAAGGAAAGGAAATGTCCTGGGTAGCAAATGAAGCTTGAGTTGCCTCTTGATCTCAGACTGGGTCCACAAAGCCCTGGGAGGATCATAGAATCAGTCAGGGTTGGAAGGGACCTCAAGAATAATCCAGTTCCAACACCCTGCCATGGGCAGGGACACCTCACACCACAGCAGGTTGCTCACAGCCACATCCAGCCTGGCTGCAAAAACCTCCCGGGATGGAGCCTCAACCTGGACAACCCATTCCAGGCTCTCACCATTCTCATGGGGAAGAATTTCTTCCTCATGTCCAGTCTGAATCTCCCCACTTCCAGCTTTGTTCCATCCCCCCCAGTCCTGTCACTCCCTGACACCCTCAAAAGTCCCTCCCCAGCTTTCTTGGAGCTCCCTTCAGATCCTGGAAGGCCACAAGAAGCTCTCCTGGGAACCTTCTCCTCTCCACACTGCACAACCCCAACTCTCTCAGGCTGTCCTCAGAGCAAAGCAGCTCCAGCCCTCTGCTCATCCTCATGGCCCTTCTCTGGACACCTTCCAGCCCCTCCAGATCCTTTCTGGGACAGAGGCTCCAGAAGTGGACACAGAGCTCTCAGCAGAGTGGAGCAGAGGGGCAGAATCCCCTCCCTGGCCCTGCTGGCCACACTTCTCTTGCTGCATCCCAGGCTCTGCTTGGCTCTCTGGGCTGCAAGTGCTCACTGCTGGCTCCTGTTGAGCTTCTCCTCCCCCAGCACCCCCAAGGCCTTTTCTTCAGTGCTGCTCTCCAGCCAGTCACTGCCCAACCTGTATTGGTGCCTGGCATTGCCCTGACCTAGCTGCAGGACCTTGCCCTTGGTCTTGTTGAACCTCCTGAAGTTGTCTTGGGCCCAGCTCTGCAGCCTGTCCAGGTCCCTCTGGATGGATCCCTTCCAAGAACTCTGAGATTGGTTCCACAAAGTCTTGGGAGAACTCTCAGACTGGTTCCACAAAGCCCTGGGAGAGCTCCCCAGACAATCAGAGTTTTAGATTATAAGGTTGACTTCAACAACAGCAGAAGAGATGAGTGCAGGAGAGCTGGAGAAGGAAGAACACCTCCAAGTGCCTCACCTTCCACCAAAGGCAATGAGCATGCAGAAGGAAAAGGCAAAGCAAGGTCAGAAGATACCAGCAGCTGGAAGAAAAGCCACCAGACAGCTTGCTGTGATCATTGGCTGCTGGCTGACTGAATACTGACTTCATAGCATCACTGAGGTTGGAAAAGACCTCTAAGATCATTGAGTCCAACCTTCTACCCAACACCTCCATGACCACTAGAACACAGAATCATAGAACCATGGAATCAATAAGGTTGGAAAAGACCTCTAAGATCATCAAGTCCAATCTTCTACCCAGCACCTCCATGACCATGGAATAAAAGAACTATAGGATCATTATGGTTGGAAAAGACCTCTAAGATCATAAAGCCCAACCTTCTACCCACCACCACCATGACCTTTAGACCATAGAGTAACAGAACCACAGAATCATTAAGGTTGGAAAAGACCTCTAAGATCATCAAGCCCAACCTCCTACCCAACACCACCATGACCACTGGACCATAGAATAATAGAACCATAGAATAACAGAACCAGTTAAGGTTGGAAAAGACCTATGAGATCATCAAGCCCAACCTTCTACCTGACACCACCATGGCCATCAAACCATTTCACACATTTCTTGACCACCTCCAGGGCTGGTGACTCCACCACCCCTTCCCTAGGCATCCTGTTCCAGTGCCTCAACAGGTGTTGACAGATTTGCTGTTGTCAGGGAGCATCTGGAGGTCCTTGCTCATAGGTTTGTACTCACACCTCTGGAGATGAGGTCTTCTGTCAGAGGAGGGACAGAGGGGTGGGGGACAAGGAACAGGAAGGGGCCAGGCTCTGCTTGGTGGTGCCCAAAGATAGGACAAGGGGCAGTGAACATAAACTGGAGCCCAGGAGGTTCCACCTCAATGTGAGGAGAAACTTCTGTGGTGTGAGGCTGCTGAGCCCTGGAGCAGGCTGCCCAGAGAGGTTGTGGAGTCTCCTGCTCTGGAGCCTTTCTGCCCCACCTGAATGTGTTCTGGGTGATGCTGCTCTAGCAGGGATGTTGGACTCAGTGATCTCCAGAGGTCCCTTCCAACCCCTCCCATTCTCTGTCTCCATGATTTTTGCCCCTGGTAGATGTTTCACAATCGGCAGGGTGAGCTCAGCTTGATGTGAGATAACATCGAGAGTGCTTCCCCTGATCCTGCAGAGTTATTTTTCCTTCCCAGCTCCTACTTTCTCTGGGAGCCCTTTCCTCAACCCATCTGCTTCTTGGAGGTGTTCAGAGTCTGATGCCTGGGAGCAGGAATCAGTTTGCTGCTGCTTCACGTGGGGGAGCTCCACTTGCTGAGCTTGTGACATTTGCTGGGGATAGCAGTTGGGAGCCAGCTGCTGCTGAGGACTGGATCCAAAGGACACAACAAGTGCTGGGTGCCATGGAAAAAAATTATGCAGGAGAGATTTCCCTGCAAGCTTCTCTGTGGCTTGGATCTCTCTCTGCAACTCTCTACTTTACCCATTGCTCATCATGGCCTGACCTTTGTACAGGTCCCTGCTGGTTCCTTTCTTTTTATAGAATCATGGAATGGGAGGGGTTGGAAGGGTCCTCATCAAGTCCAAGCCCCCTGCCAGAGCAGCATCAACCAGGGCAGGTCACACAGGAATACAGCCAGGTGGGACTGGAAAGTCTCCAGAGCAGGAGACTCCACAACCTCTCTGGGCAGCCTGCTCCAGGGCTCTGTCAGCCTCACACCGAAGAAGTTTCTCCTCATGTTCAGCTGAAAAATTCTCTGTTGCAGTTTGTATCCATTGGTCCTTGGCTTATTGCTGTGCACCACCCAACAGAGCCTGGCCCCCTCCCCTTGCCCCCCAGCCCTCAGCTATTGAGAGACATTGATCAGATCCCTCTCAGCCTTCTCCTCTCCACACTAACCACCCCCAGGGCTCTCAGTCTCTCTTCCCAGGGGAGATGCTCAAGTCCTCAAATCCTCCTCCTGGCTCTCCCTTGGATTCTCTCCAGCAGGTCTCTGTCTCTCTTGAACTGGGGAGCCCCAAACTGGACACAGGATTGCAGCTGTGGTCTCAGCAGGGCAGAGCAGAGGGGCAGCAGAACCTCCCCAGCCCTGCTGGCCACACTTTTCTTGCTGCCCCCCAGGATTCCCTTGGCTCTCTTGGCCACCAGGGCACTTTGCTGTCCCACGCAGAACTTGCTGCCCACCAGGACTCCAAGGTCTTTCTCCATGGAGCTGCTCTGCAGCAGGGCAGCCTCTAACCTGTCCTGGTGCCTGTTCTTGTTCCTCCCCAGCTGCAGGACCCTGAGCTTGTCCTGACTGAACTTCCTGAGCTTTGCCTGCAGCCAGCTCTCAGCCTGTCCAGCTCTGGCTGGATGGCAGCACAGCCTCAGGGGTGTCAGCCATACCCCCCCAGTTCTGTATCATCAGTGAATTGCTGAGGGTCTCCTCAATGCCCTCATCCAGCTCAATGATAAAGACATTGAACAAAACTGGCCTCAGTTTTGGGGAACACCCCTGGCCACAGCTGACTCTGTGCCACCTCTCTCAACCCTCTGAACTCTCTCCAAGAGGCCAAACTTTTGCTGCCAGCTCTGTGTGAGCAGAGCTCTGTCTCTTTAACTGCTTTTATTTTCCTCCCTCTCTCTCCCTCTCTCTCTTTTTTTTAGTTTAAAGATTACATTTAATATCTATTTCCCAGCAGTGTACAAACTGACATCATCCCCTCATAAAAGCCAAATGCTTTGCCTTCCCCCCCCCCCTGTTTTTTTTGTTTTTATTTTTTTTTAAAGCTTCAAGCTGAATAACAAATTGCCACAGATGACAGCATAAAAGAATAACAGAATGGGGGAATCAAAAGCAAATTCATTGTCAACAGCAGCCCCCCTGCTGAGGAATTTCAATTTCATATATCTAATTATCCCTGTCAGTTGGAAGGACCTGACAAAAAGCAGCCTTTGTTCTCCCTGGCTGCCTCCTGCATCTCACTCTCAATTAATTCCAGCATACAAATATGACTAATTGTCTTTTTTTTTATTTTTATTTTTTTCTTTTGCTCAGTGCTCAAGAGCTCTGCCTGGATAGAAATGCTCCTGAAATGAAAGTGATTTGGAGACTTTATTCATGCCTGGCTTCAGGATAGCTGAGCTACAATAGGGGCCAGGAATAATGCAGGTGACCACAGAGAGCCCTCAGTGCTGAGCTTTCTCTTTCCACAGCCTTGACGTTTTTCTTTTCCTTGTCCTTTCCTTTCCTTTCCTTTCCTTTCCTTTCCTTTCCTTTCCTTTCCTTTCCTTTCCTTTCCTTTCCTTTCCTTTCCTTTCCTTTCCTTTCCTTTCCTTTCCTTTCCTTTCCTTTCCTTTCCTTTCCTTTCCTTTCCTTTCCTTTCCTTTCCTTTCCTTTCCTTTCCTTTCCTTTCCTTTCCTTTCCTTTCCTTTCCTTTCCTTTCCTTTCCTTTCCTTTCCTTTCCTTTCCTTTCCTTTCCTTTCCTTTCCTTTCCTTTCCTTTCCTTTCCTTTCCTTTCCTTTCCTTTCCTTTCCTTTCCTTTCCTTTCCTTTCCTTTCCTTTCCTTTCCTTTCCTTTCCTTTCCTTTCCTTTCCTTTTTCTTTCTTTCTTTCTTTCTTTCTTTTTCTTTCTTTCTTTCTTTTTTTCTTTCTTTCTTTCTAGATCTATATATAGAGAGAGCTGCTTTGTGACAATGACTCCATGCAGAAAGACCTTGGAGTGCTGGCAGGCAGCAAGTTCCTCATGGGACAGCAAAGTGCCCTGGTGGCCAGGGGAGCTGACAGCGATATCACAGAACCACAGAATGTTACAGGTTGGAAGGGACCTCCAGAGATCATCCAGTCCAAGCCCCCTGCCAGAGCAGGGGCACCCAGTGGAGTCCACACAGGAATGCATCCAGGTGGGGTTGGAAAGGCTCCAGAGCAGGAGACTCCACAACCTCTCTGGGCAGCCTGCTCCAGGCCTCCAGCAGCCTCACACCAAAGAATTTTCTCCTCATGTTCAGCTGAAACCTTCTCTCTTCAAGTTTGCATCCATTGTTCCTTGGCTTATTGCTGTGCACCACCCAACAGAGCCTGGCCCCCTCCCCTTGCCCCCCAGCTCTTGAGAGACATTGATCAGATCCCTCTCAGCCTTCTCCTCTCCACACTAACCACCCCCAGGGCTCTCAGTCTCTCTTCACAGGGGAGATGCTCAAGTCCCCAAATCCTCCTCCTGGCTCTCCCTTGGATTCTCTCCAGCAGGTCTCTCTTGAGATGGGGAGCCCCAAACTGGACACAGGATTGCAGGTGGAGGGTTGGCATCAGTGGCACAGAGTCAGCTTGGAGGTCTGTGGCCAGTGGTGTTCCCCAAGACGGGGGCCAGTTCTGTTCAATATCTTTATCAATGAGCATCAGTGAGGATGAAGGCATTGAGGAGACCCTCAGCAAGTTCTCTGATGATGCAGAACTGGGAGGGGGAGGGGTGGCTGACACCCCTGAGGCTGTGCTGCCATCCAGCCAGAGCTGGACAGGCTGAGAGCTGGCTGCAGGCAAAACTCAGGAGGTTCACTCAGGACAAGGTCAGTATCCTGCAACTGGGGAGGAACAAGCGCAGGCACCAGGACAGCTTAGAGGCTGCCCTGCTGCAGAGCAGCTCCATGGAGAAAGGGCTTGGAGTGCTGGTGGGCAGCAAGTTCTGCATGGGACAGCAAAGTGCCCTGGTGGCCAAGAGAGCCAATGGGATCCTGGGGGGCAGCAAGAAAAGTGTAGCCAGCAGGGCTGGGGAGGTTCTGCTCCCCCTCTGCTCTGCCCTGCTGAGACCACAGCTGCAATCCTGTGTCCAGTCTGGGTCTCCCCAGGGCAAGAGAGACAGAGACAGGAAACAGCAGGGACTTTCCAAAAGCAAGACCTAGTGGTGGGGAAGGTTGAAGCTGAGGGGGAATGTTTCTAACCTTTACTTCACCCTCTAGGGGGAAGGTTGAAGTTAATGCTGATTTTTTTAGTCCTTATTTGACCCTTTAGGAGGAAGGGTGATCTTGATGTTGATTTTTCTAGTCCCTACTTGACTATTTAGGAGGAAGTTTGAAGAAGAGGATGACAATTTCTAGTCCTTTCTTGACCATTAAGGAGGAAAGTTGAGGCTGATGCTGATTTTTCTGGTCCTTACTTGATCCTTTAGGAGGAAGGTTGAACTTGAGGGAGGTTTTCTAATCCTTACTTGGTCATTTAGGAGGAAGGTTCAACTTGAGTTTTGTAGTCTTTATTTGACCCTTTAGAAGGAAGGTTGAAGTTGATGCTGACTTTTCTAGCCTTTACTTGATCATTTAGGAGGAAGGTCGAAGCTGAAGCTGATTTTCTAACCTTTACCTGACCCTTTAGGAGGAAGGTTGAACTTGATCCTGATTTTTCTACTCTTTATTTGATCATTTAGGAGGAAGGTTGAAGATGATGCTGATTTTTCTATCCTTTACTTGACCATTTAGGGGGAAGGTTGAAGATGATGCTGATTTTTCTAGCCTTTACTTGACCCTGTAGGAGGAAGGTAGAATCCGGGGTTTGATTTTTCTGATCTTGATCACTTCTAGAGACCTTTGAAGTGACAGAGTGATCTTCACTCCCATCCTGTGCTGACAAACACCCTGAGGCCAACCTCTCCAAGCTGCTCTTCCTGTCAATATATCCACAGATGTATGAATGCAACACAGAGAGAGGGGAAAAAAACACAAAGAACTTTGTTCTGGGTGAGATTCTCTACCTAAATGCTGAGGCTGCTCCAGGGAAAGGTTTCCCTGGATTCCTGACACTCTGGTTTCCCAAAATCCCACTGAGTGTTAGGAGCCATACAACAAAGCCCTGGGACACAAGAACAGGGAGCACTGGGGGCAGTGCTGGCCTCCCGAGTTCAAGAGAGACAGGGAACTGCTAGAGAGAGTCCAAGGGAGGTGTGAGGATGCTGAAGGGCCTGGGACATGTGTGAGGAGGAGGAGGAGAGGCTGAGAGCCTTGGGGGTGATTAGCCTGGAGGGGAGAAGGCTGAGAGGGGATCTGAGCAATGATTGCAGATATCTGGGAGTTGGGGGCTGAGAGGCAGGGGCCAGGATCTGCACACTGGGGCCCTGGTTTAGGACAAGAGGCAATGGACGCAAACTGGAACCCAGAAACTTCCACCTCAATGTGAGGAAGAACTTCTTTGGTGAGAGGGTGTGGTGAAGCAGGCTGCCCAGAGAGGTTGTGGAGTCCTTCCCTGGAGGCTTTCCAGGCCCACCTGGATGTGTTCTGTGTGCCCTGCCCTGGGGGATGACCCTGCTCTGGCAGGGGGGTTGGACTGGATGACCTCCAGAGGTCCCTTCCAACCCCTCCCATTCTGTGATTCTATGACTCTGTGCAAACCTTCTTAGTACTTCAGCTCTGATTTGGCACCCAGGGATGGATTTTTGTGCACAATAACTTCACCAGGGTTTGGAAAATTCGAGCAGGTGCAGAATCTGGCCCTGGGTTCAGCAAACATAAGCAGCACTTTTTGTCCCACTTCAGGCAGTATCTCATCCTTTCACCTTCTTCAGAAAGGCTCAGTCAGTCCACCTCCAGGATGAGCATTCTGGAAGCTTTAGAACTGTCTTCAAGATCATAGACTCAGAGAATGGGTTGGGTTGGAAGGGACCTTAAAGATCACAGAAACAGAGAATAGTTTGGGTTGGAAGGGACCTTGAAGATCATAGAATCCTAGAATGGGTTGGGTTGGAAGGGACCTTGAAGATCATAGAATCCTAGAAGGGGTTGGGTTGGAAGGAACCTTGAAAATGATAGAATCTTAGAATGGGTTGGGTTGGAAGGGACCTTGAAGATCATAGAATCATAGAAGGGGTTGGGTTGGAAGGGACCTTGAAGATGATAGAATCATAGAAGGGGTTGGGTTGGAAGGGACCTTCAAGCTCATAGAAATAGAGAATGGGTTTGATTGTGAAGGGACCTTAAAGCTCACCCAGTTCCAACCCCCTGCCATGGGCAGGGACACCTTCCACCAGCCCAGGTTCCTCAAAGCCTCATCCAACCTGGCCTTGAACATCTCCGGGGAAGGTCATCCAGGACCTGCCTGAACAACATGCTCCGGTGCCTCCCACCCCTCCCTGGACAGCCAGTGTGGGCCTTTCTGGTTTGAAGCTTGCAGCTTTAGTTTTCCCCTCTGATGTGCACAAATCTGCTCTGCTCTACAGCTCTGCATCTGCTCCTGATCCCCAGATTCGTGGATCAAACCTTGCCTCCTTCCCCTGGCAAGGCTTTTTTGCAGGCTCTGGCTGGAGTCTAGGCTGTGCGAAGCCCATTCTGCTCCAGCAAAGCCCATTCTGTTCCACCTTCACCCTCCCCTTTCCCACTGGAGATGATCCATTGAGCTCTCCTGGCTTCCTTTTCCCCCTTTTCCCCCTCAGATGCTATTTGGCATTTGTTTCTTTATTTATTTTTTCCTTCCCCCAAGCTGCAATTTCTCCTTCCACAGGCATCTTGGTGACTGTGTCTTTCTTCTGATGGGATTCTATTTTTCTTTTTTTTTGGGTTTGTTTTATGTTGCTGAAGCTAAGGGAAAAAAAAAACCCACAACAACCCCAACACAAACCCACCAACAGAAAGGCAAACCCAGCACACAGAGAGAGTTGTGCTGGAGCAGAAGCACTGTGAGCCTACCTACACCACACAGAGCCACTGCAAACGTGGCAATATTGAACCCCTCTGCAGCATCTCCTCCTTCCCCCTCAGAGCTCTCACTGCAGATGCAGTTTTTTATCTGCTGCTCGATGGGAGAAAAAAAATAATGAAAAGAAATGCAAATAAATAAAATGGCAAACAAAAGGATCCCTGGTAGGCAACTGCTCCCTCTCAGAACCTTTGAATCGCTGAGGATCTGGGAAGGGTGGAAGGGAGGGAGTCAGAGAGATGTGGTCAATGGGATGGAGTCTGGTTGGAGGCCTCTGTCTAGGGGAGTCCCTCAGGGGTCAGAACTGGGACCAGTTGTGTTCAATCTCTTCATCAACCACCTGGCTGAGGGCACAGAGGGCACTGACAGCAGCTCTGCTGCTGGCACCAAGCTGGGAGCAGAGGCTGCCCCAGGAGGGTTGTGCTGCATTCAGCCAGACCTGGACAGGCTGAGAGCTGGGCAGGGAGAAATGGCATGAAGCTCAACAAGGGCAAGGGGAGAGGCTGGCACCTGGGGAAGAGCAACCTCTTGGAGCAGGAGAGGTTGGGGACTGAGCTGCTGGAGAGCAGGGAAGGGGAAAAGGCCCTGGGGGTGCTGGGGGGTGGGAGGTTGACCATGAGCCAGCAATGTGCTCTGGTGGCCAAGAAGGCCAAGGGCAGCCTGGGGTGGATCAGAAGGGCTGTGGTGAGCAGGTCAGAGAGGTTCTCCTCACCCTCTGCCCTGCTGAGCCACATCTGGAATCTTGTGTCCAGTTCTGGGCCCCTCAGCTCAAGAAGGACCTCAGGGAACTGCTTGAGAGAGTCCAGCACGGAGCCACAAAGATGCTGCAGGCAGTGGAAGATTTTCCTCAGCAGGAGAGCCTGAGGGAGCTGAGGGCTCTGGAGCTTGGAGAGGAGGAGCCTGAGGGGGAGCTCATTGCTGGGGATGAAGCTGTGCAGGGGGAGTGCCCAGAGGCTGGAGCCAGGCTCTGCTGGGAGATGCCCAAGGACAGCACAAGGGGCAGTGGTGGAAGCTGAGGCAGAGGAAGTTCCATGGAAAGAAGAGGAAGAACTTTTTCCCCGTGAGTGTGCCAGAGCCCTGGAGCAGGCTGCCCAGGGGGGTTGTGGAGTCTCCCTCTCTGGAGATATTCCAAAACCACCTGGATGTGTTCCTGTGTGACCTGCCCTGTGTGCCCCTGCTCTGGCAGGGGGTTGGATCTTTCAAGGTCCCTTGCAGCCCCTGACATTCTCTGATTCTGAGACTCTGTCCTTCTGTGATGTGCTTGGAAGGACTTCTTGCTCTGCTGAGAGGCAGTGGTGTCCCCACAGTGACCCAGATGGGGCACCACAGAAGAAAAACTGTTAGGCTCTGTTCAGCCTCTTGAGGCTCATTGAGGCTGCTGCTGGTGCTGGCACTTGCTGGAAGCTGGCAGAGGTCCCCTTGGGAAGTGCATTGATGCCACCAAGTCTCTCAGTGAAGATAAATTCCTTTGGTCACTGCTGACCTTTGATGAATTCCAGATGGGACTCAGGCTTTAAAGGCTCAGTTCTGTTGCTGCCTTCCTGCCATCCAAAGCTTTTTTTTAGCCTCTGCTGTGCTGGGTGATGCTGGGTTGAGAGCTGGCTGGTGGCCAGGCCCAAAGAGTGGTGGGGTGTGGAGGGACACCCAGGGGGTGGCTGGTCACAAGTGGTGTTCCTCAGGGCTGGGGCCACTGCTGTTCGACATCTTGATCAATGGCCTGGGTGAGGGATTGAGGGCACCCTTGGGCAGCCTGCAGCTGCAAATCCAGCTCTAAACCCAATCCAGCCTAGGATTCTGTGATCTTCAAGGTCCCTTCCAACCTAAACCATTCTATGATCTTCAGGGTCCCTTCCAACCCAAACCATTCCCTGATTCTATGACCTTCAAAGTCCCTTCCAATCCAAACCATTCCCTGATTCTATGATCTTCAAGGTCTCTTCCAACCAAACCAATTCCCTGATTCTATGATCTTCAAGGTCCCTTCCAACCCAACCCATTCCCTGATTCTATGATCTGTTAGCAGCCAAAGTCCATTCAACACATTGAATTAATGTTGGGACAGAGGCTGACACTTCCCTTCTGAAGCATCTCAAGAACTTCCTCAGGATTCCTGCCAAGCTTCAAGGCCACACTGATGGCACTTCTGTAGTGTAGGACAAAGGAGCTCAGGACACAATCACACAGTCACAGAGTCCCCAGGGGTCAGTGCTGGGACCAGCTCTCTTTGGCACCTTTCTCAGTGATCTGGAGGAGGGGACTGAGGCATCCTCAGAAAGTCTGCAGATGACACCAACCTGGGTGGCAGTGGTGATGTGCTGGAGGGCAGGAAGGCTCTGCAGAAGGCTCTGGCCAGGCTGGATCCATGCTCCAAGGTCAGTGGGAGGAGATTTAACAAAGCCAAGTGCTCAGTGCTGCACTTGGGTCACAACAACCCCAGGAAGGCTCCAGGCTTGGGGCTGAGGGGCTGGAAAGTGCCCAGCAGCAGGAAAAGCCCTGGGGGTGCTGGGGGACAGCAGCTGAAGGTGAGGCAGCAGTTCCCAGGTGGCCAAGAAGGGCACCAGCAGCCTGGCCTGGAGCAGCAATGGTGTGGGCAGCAGGAGCAGGGCAGGGCTGGTGCCCCTGGACTGGGCACTGCTGAGGCTGCAGCTTGAGTGCTGGGTTCAGGTTTGGGCTCCTCACTGCCAGAAGGACATTGAGGAGCTGGAGCAGGGACAGAGAAGGGCAAGAGAGCTGGGGAAGGCTCTGGAGAAGAGGGCTGGGGAGGAGCAGCTGAGGGAGCTGGGAGTGTGCAGTGTGGAGGAGAGGAGGCTGAGGGAGACCTCATTGCTCTCTGCAGCTCCTGAGAGGAGGCTGGAGCCAGGTGGGGGTTGGGCTCTGCTCCCTGGTCTGAAGTGATAGAAGGAGAGGAAATGTCCTGAACTTGTGCCAGGGGAGGGTTAGGTTGGAGAGGAGGAGAAATTTCTTTGCTGTGAGAGTGGTGAGGGACTGGCACAGGCTGCCCAGGGAGGTGGTGGTGGAGTCCCCATCCCTGCAGGCTGAAGCTGAGAGGAGACCTCCTTGCTCTCTACAGCTGCCTGCAAGGAGCTCTGGGGACACCTCCACCTGCAGGGACACCTTCCACTAGCCCAGGTTGCTGCAGGCCTCCTCAGGGCCATTTCTGCCTCCTTAGCTTGGCCCCTGAAGAACACCAACCTCTTTTTATTTATTTTTTTATTTTGTTTGAAGAGAGCAGGGAGAGAGAGCAGGACTTAAATAACTAAGTGAGAGGTGTGAGAAGAGGATTTTGCTGCCCCTCCCACCTCCTCCTGAGGAGCTGGGTGCCAGATGCTGCCTCTCCTCCAGCCCCCACCCCGGCACGTCTTCCCCACTCCATAATTATCTGCATATATTCTCCACATCATAAAAGCAGAATAAAAATCACTCCTCAGCCCAGCAGCGGTAAATCAAGTGAATGGTGGATGAGGTTTGGCTGATGAATGTGGATCTTTGTAGAATTAAGCTGTTTACAATGTGCTCTGCCTCCTCCCTTCCCTGCTGCAGGATTTCATGGCTCGGGGACACTGCCGGCGCTGCCTGCGTGCAGGAGGCAGAGGGGAGCTGCAGCTCCATGCCCTGGGGCTTGGCAAGGGGCAGAGGGGTTGGTGTGGGCTTGGCAAGGGGTAGAGAGGTTGGTATGGGCTTGGCAAGGGGCAGAGGGGTTGGTGTGGGCTTGGAAAGGGGCAGAAGGTTTGCTGGGGGCTTGGGAAGGACCTCTGATGTCAGCCAGGCTAACCAGCAGCCCAGCACCATCATGGCCACTAAACCATGTCCCCAAGTGCCATGACCATGAGCTCTAAGACCACCCAATCCAACCAGCAACCCAGCACCACCATGGCCATTACACCCTATCCCCAAGTGCCTTGGCCATGACCTCTAAGCTCATCCAGTCCAACCAGCAACCCAGCACCACCATGGTCATCACACCATGACCCCAAGGTCCATGGCCATGAGCTCTAAGACCACCCAATCTAACCAGCAACCCAGCACCACCATGGCCACTAAACCACATCCCCAAGTGCCATGGCCATGAGCTCTGACATCATCCAGGCCAACCAGCAACCCAGCACCACCGTGGCCACTAAACTATGACCCCAAGTGCCATGGTCATGACCTCTAAGCTCATCCAGTCCAACCATCAACCCAACACCACTGTGGCCATCAAACCATATCCCCAAGTGCCATGGCCATGACCTTTGAGCTCATCCAGTCCAGCCATCAACCCAACACCACCATGGACATCAAACCCAAGTCCCACAGTGCCATGGCCACAGGTTTCTTGAACACCTCGATGGAGGAAATTGTTCTTCATGGCCAAAGTAACCCTCCCATGGCACAATCTGAGGCCATTCCCTCTCATCCCATCACTGTATTTCAGTTTGCAAGTTCTGTGAAGAACTCATCCTTTTTTTTTCACTGGAACCTGTGGGATTGCACCCAGAGCTTTAAATGAAGTCACAGAATGGGTTGAGTTGGGAGGCACCTCAAAGCTCATCCAGTTCCAACCCCCTGCCATGGGCAGGGACCCCTCCCACCAGCCCAGCTTGCTCCAGGACTCATCCAGCCTGGCCTTGAACACCTCCAGGGAGGGGACAGCCACAGCCTCCCTGGGCAACCTGTGCCTGTGTCTCCCCAGCCTCACTGCCAAGAATTTCTTCCTCATCTCCAGTCTCAATCTCCCCTCCTCTAGCTTCCATCCACTGTCTCTTGTCCTCTCACTACAAGACCTCTGAGGAGGAGGAGGCAGCACCCAAGTTCCTCAGTTTTTGAAGCTGTAGGTGGAACGTTGCCAGCCATGGATGGTTGTGTTCCATCCCATCAGAAAGGGAAGAAATGATCTGATGAAAAATACATCATGAAAAGTGAAGGAGAAGACTGAATGGAACCCAGGAGGTTCCTCCTCAACATGAGGAGAAAATTCTTTGGTGTGAGGCTGCTGAGCCCTGGAGCAGGCTTCCCAGAGAGGTTGTGGAGTCTCCTGCTCTGGAGACTTTCCAACCACATCTGGCTGTGTTCTGTGTGCCCTGCCCTGGGTGATGCTGCTCTAGCAGGGATGTTGGACTGGATTATCTCCAGAGGTCCCTCCCAACCCCTCCCATTCCCTGTCTCCATGATTTTTGCCCCTGGTAGGTGTCTCACAACCAGCAGGGTGAGCTCAGCTTCTGGAGGCAGCCTCCAGAGAGCTTCCCCTGAGCCTGCAAAGTTATATTTTCTTCCCAGCTCCTCCTTTCTCTGGGAGCTTTCAAGCCCCTCCTGGCTGTGTGCCCTGCCCTGGGTGCCCCTGCTCTGGCAGGGGGTAGGACTGCATCATCTCCAGAGCTCCCTCCCAGCCCCTACCACTCTCTACTTCTGTCAAACCCAGTGCAGGACTTCCCAAGTTCCTTCTGTGCCCCAAACCTTCTCAGCTTCCTTGAACCTTTCCTACATTAGGCAGCAACTATTCTGCCTAAGGATTAAAAACAAACCAGAAGAGGAAGAAAACCTCAGCAAAGCCTTTTGGAAGCAGAGAAGCTGCAAGTTATTGTAGCCTCCAGCTGGCATTAACTTGCATCCTGGTGATTTATATTTGATGTGCCTTTGATTTTTTCTGCACCTGCTTTCCTTCCCAAGACAGGAAGAAAGCCCAAGCCCAAGCCCAAGCCTGTGCTGCTCTGTCACAGAATCCCTGATCAGGAGGGGGAGGTCCCTGCCAGGACCTTATCGGCTTTTCACCTTTCTTGATGTCAAAGGTGAGTTGGGGGAGGAGAAGAACATCTGGGTAAAAAAAGAAATTAAAAGGCAGTTTTGTTTTCCAATGATCATAAGGATCATAGAATCCCAGAGTCAGAGATCACAGAGAATTGTTTGGGTTGGGAAAGACCTCCAAGATCATCCAGGCCAACCATCAGCCCAACCCCACCGTGGCCATCAAACCATGGCCCCAAGTGCCATGGCCACAGGTTCCTTGAACATCTCCAGGGGTGGGGACTCCACCACCTCCCTGGGCAGCCTCTTCCAACCACTCTTGCAGCACAGAAATTGTTCCTCATCTCCAACCTAACCCTCCCCTGACACACTTTCAGGGCCATTTCCTCTTGTTCTGTAGTTTCAGAGCCCAACCCCCACCTCACTCCAACCTGGGATCTAAGCTGCTGTGGACTTACTGTGTGCTCATGCTCCCAAAATGTCATATCCATGACCTCTAAGATCATTGAATCCAACCAGCAACCTACCACCACCATGGACATCAAAACATGTCCCCAGCTGCCATGGCCATGACCTCTGAGATCCTCCAGTCCAACCAGCAACACAACACCACCATGACCACCAAACCCTGTCCCCAAGTGCCATAGCCACACCTTTCTTGACCACCTGCAGGGAGGACTCCACCACCTCCCTGGGCAGCTTGTTCCAATTCCAGACCAAGAACAGAGTTGGTAGAGCTGCACCAAGTACAAAACCAAGTGGAGTGGTTGGACTCAATAATCTGAAAGGGCTTCTCCTACCCAAATGGTTCCATGCTTCTATGATTTTGGGGAGCAAATCCTTATCCCCTTGCATGGGTACAGCCTTGGCCTGTAAGTGAGGTAGGAAAAGCAATCAGCATCAACCCAACAGCACCATGGCCACCAAACCATGTCCCAAATCATAGAGGCATAGAATTGTTTGGGTTGCAAAAGCTCCCTGAGATCATCCAGGCCAAGCAGCAACCGAACCCCACCATGGCCACCAAACCCTGGCCCCAAGTGCAATGGCCAGAGAGTTCTTGAACACCTCCAGGGGTGGGGACTCCACCACCTCCCTGGGCAGCCTCTTCCAACCCCTGACCACTCCTGCAGCACAGAAATCTGAGAGTAGCCATTGCTGAGGTCCCCTCTCAGCCTTCCCTTCTCTGCCACCGGGGTGATGGAATGTGCTGGGATCTGGCTTCTGGATTCCCTACACAACTGAGGGTGATGGAATGTGCTGGGATCTCTCCTCTGGATTCCCTACACAACTGAGGGTGATGGAATGTGCTGGGGTCTGTCCTCTGGATTCCCTACACAACTGAGGGTGATGGAATGTGCTGGGATCTGTCCTCTGGATTCCCTACACCACGGGGGTGATGGAATGTGCTGGGATCTGACCTGTGGGATCCCCTGCAGCACTGGGGTGATGGAATGTGCTGGGATCTGGGTTCTGGATTCCCTACACCACTGGGGTTGATGGAATGTGCTGGGATCTGGGTTCTGGATTCCCTATGCCACTGGGGTGATGGAATGTGCTGGGATCTGGGTTCTGGATTCGCTACACAACTGGGGTGATGGAATGTGCCTGGGATCTGACCTCTGGGATCCCTACAACACTGGGGGTGATGGAATGTGCTGGGATCTGACCTCTGGATTCTCTACACCACTGGGGGTGATGGAATGTGCTGGGATGTGACCTCTGGAATCCCTACACCACTGGTTGTGATGGAATGTGTGGGGATCTGACCTCTGGATTCTCTACACCACTGGGGGTGATGGAATGTGCGGGGATCTGACCTCTGGATTCTCTACACCACTGGTGGTGATGGAATGTGCGGGGATCTGACCTCTGGATTCTCTACACCACTGGGGGTGATGGAATGTGCGGGGATCTGACCTCTGGGATCCCTACACCACTGGTGGTGATGGAATGTACTGGGATCTGGGTTCTGGATTCCCTACACCACTGGGGTGATGGAATGTGCTGGGATCTGACCTCTGGGATACCTGCACCAGTGGGGGTGATGGAATATGCTGGAATCTGGCTTCTGGATTCCCTGCACCACTGGGGGTGATGGAATGTGCTGGGATCTTTCCTCTGGGATCCCTACACCACTGGGGTGATGGAATGTGCTGGGATCTGACCTCTGGGATACCTGCACCAGTGGGAGTGATGGAATGTGCTGGGATCTGACCTCTGGGATCCCTACACCACTGGTGGTGATGGAATGTACTGGGATCTGGGTTCTGGATTCCCTACACCACTGGGGTGATGGAATGTGCTGGGATCTGACCTCTGGGATACCTGCACCAGTGGGGGTGATGGAATATGCTGGAATCTGGCTTCTGGATTCCCTACACCACTGGGGGTGATGGAATGTGCTGGGATCTTTCCTCTGAGATCCCTACACCACTGGGGTGATGGAATGTGCTGGGATCTGACCTCTGGGATCCCTACAACACTGGGGGTGATGGAATGTGCTGGGATCTGTCCTCTGGGATCCCTACACCACTGGGGTGATGGAATGTGCTGGGATCTCACCTCTGGGCTCCCTGCAGCACTGGGGGTGATGGAATGTGCTGGGATGTGACCTCTGGGCTCCCTGCAGCACTGGGGGTGATGGAATGTGCTGGGATCTGACCTCTGGGCTCCCGTCAGCACTGGGGCAGCAGGACTGTGGTGTGGTCAGCAGGACAGGGCAGGGCAGGAGGGGCCAAGTGTGCTCCAGGGCTGTTTCCCAGGGCAGGAGGAGGCAGCTGCTGCCTCTCAGCCGAGCTGCTGCTGCTGTTGCTGTGTGCTGCTGGCTGAGCCTCCTTTCCATCAGCCAGCAGCACTTTGCTTTCAATCCCCTCATGTGTGACCCAGCAGCCCCTATCATCTTACAGGGTCTGACTGGGGGTGGGGGGGAGTGGAGGGCAAGCTGTGTGGTCACTGCTTTCAATCTGCCTCCTGCTCACCATTACCTCACCCAGCTCCTCTCTAAGAGGATTTTCAGCAGGCTTGGCTTCCTTATTAAAATAGTAATTAATTTTTTCCTCCTCACAAAACCTGAGAGCCTTCAACTGGAGGCCTCAGGAGAGCTGAGGGCAGCTTCCTTTTGAAAGTGCCCTTTTCTAGGAGCCATAATCTCCTCTCCCACCTTTACAGTACACATGTTCCCCACTAAATGTGATTAAAGAGCCACACACACACACACAACCCCCCCTAAAAATCCCCAACCCAAACCCTTTGCAGAAAACTAATTCAGTTTACAGCATAATAATTTGGAAAAAAAACCCAAACCACTCCCCTAAAAAAAAAACACCCAAAAAGCAAACCCAACCCCAAAGTTTGATGAAGTTGTGCAATGCTCCAATGCTAACACATAATAGAGGTGGAGAGTTTTGATCCTCTTGAAGGATAAATGAGCGGCCAGAAAGGTCTGGTGGTTCCCAGAGTGAAAAACATCTGCTGCAGCTAATTCACTTCAGCTTTTGATAGTAAAATTCATTAACCATATCAGGCAGCTGGAGCTTCAAACATGTTGCTAGGAAGGAGAGGTTTGCAGGCTGGGCTGGCGCTGCCTGGGAGGGAGCAGGAGGCAGCTCCCCACCAAACACGACCTCCTGCAAGCTGGAGGAGCGGTGGGGAAGCAGGGAGGGAGGGCAGAGCTGAGGACACCCAGCTGAGTGGTGCTGTCCATACAGCAGAGGGGCAGGATGGGGTCCTGGACTGGCTGGAGAGGTGGTGCCCAGGTGAACCTCATGAGGGTCAACAAGAGCAAGTGCAGGGTTCTGCAGCTGGGCTGTATCAGTCCTCACTGTCGGTGCAGGCTGGGGGAGAGGGGATAGAGAGAAGGACTTGGGGGTGCTGGTGGGGGAGAAGCTGGCCAGGAGCAGGCAGTGTGAGTTTGCAGCACAGAAGGCCAAGGGCAGCCTGGGCTGTATCCAAAGCAGCACTGCCAGCAGAGCCAGAGAGGTGATTCTGACACTTGGCTCTGCTGAGACCTCACCTGCAGTGCTGTGTGCAGGGCTGGAGCCCTCAACACAGGAAGGACATGGACCTGATGGAGAGGGTCCAGAGGAGGGCCAGGAAAATGGTCAGGGGTTTGGAACAGCTCTGCTCTGAGGACAGGCTGAGGGAGCTGGGGGTGTTCAGCCTGGAGAAGAGAAAGCTCCAGGAAGGCCTTAGAGCATCCTGCCAGGACCTGAAGGGATCCTACAAGAAGGCTGCAGAGGGAATGTTTGCAAAGGGCTGCAGGGACAGGACCAGGGCCCAAGGCTTCAAAGTAGAGCAGAGCAGATGGAGATTGGACGTGAGGAAGAAGTTGTGCAGCAGCAGGCTGCTGGAACACTGCAACAAGTTGCCCAGGGAGGTGGTTGAGGCTCCATCCCTGGAGATGATCAAGGTGAGGCTGGACAGGGCTGTGGGCAACCTGGTCTGGTTGTGGATGCAGGGGGTTGGACTGGATGAGCTTTGGAGCTCCCTTCCAACCCAGAGCATTCTCTGATTCTGTTCTATGGTTCCATGAACACCAACAGCAGCCAAACACCTTCAGGGCCTCATGCCTGCAAGCTCAAGGCTTGTGAGAAGCTGCTGAGGGAGTTGGGGTTGTTTAGTGTGAAGAGGAGGAGGAGGAGGCTGAGACCTCCCTGCTCTCCACAAGTCCCTGAAAGGAGGTTGGGGTGAGGTGGGGCTGGGCTCTTGTCCTCACTATCAGGTGGTAGAACAAGAGGCAATGGCCTGAAATGGCACCAGGGGAGGTTTTAGGTTGGAGATGAGGAAAGATTTCTTTGCTGAAAGAGTGGTCAGGGCTTGGAAGAGGCTGCCCAGGGAAGAGGTGGTAGACTCCCCATGCCTGGAGGCTGGAGGTTGTTGATGGAGCAGGAGCACACAGAAAGTCCACAGCAGTTTAGGTCCCAGGTTGGAGTGAGGCAGGGGTTGAGCTCCTCTCCCCAGGAACAAGTGACAGCAGGAGAGGAACTGGCCTGGAATTGTGCCAGGGAAGGGCCAGGTTGGAGAGGAGGAAAAATTTCTTTGGTGCAAGAGTGGTGAGGGACTGGAAGAGGCTGCCCAGGGAGTGGTGGAGTCCCCATCCATGGAGGGGTTCAAGGAAGCTGTGGCCATGGCACCTGGGGACAGGGTTTGGTGGCCATGGTGGGGTTGGGTTGATGTTGTCTTGGGTGACCTCAGAGGCCTTTTCCAACCCAAACCATTCTCTGATTCTGTGAATATTTTACTTAGAGTCTTCTGCTAACATAGCAGCTTTAAAGAAGCTCTTTGGTAGCCTTCCCTCAACTACAAGCTTCTCAAAATGTCCTTTCTCCATGGGAGGGGATGGGAAGGTTCCCATCTTTTGGAGAGGAACCTTCAGCCCCCCCTGGCCAGAGAATCCTAGAATTGTGTTTTGGCTGGAAAAGACCTCTGAGATCATCCTGGGTCTCAGGGGCAAAGGAAGCAGAGCTGGCTCCAGTGGGAGCTTGAAAACAAGAGGAGAAAAAAAGGACTTTTGAGAGCAGAATGAATCTGTGTCACTGATTCACAGCTTCCAGAACACAAATGGCTGAAATCTTGCTCACCACCCTGGGACCGTAAAAGAAACACAATGGTTGTTAAACAGCACAAAAGACCAACCAAGAGAAGAGAGGAAACCTCAGAGCCAGAGTGGAAAGAGCTTTTTCATCCCAGAATTGTCAGGGATGGAAGGGACCTCAAGGCTCATCCCTGCTGAGTGCAGGGGGTGGGGCTGGGTGGCCTCTGCAGGTCCCTTCCAGCCCAAACCCATTCTGTGACTCTGTGATTCCTTTGTGTGGGTGCTGGGGGAGGCTGTGGGTGATAGGGAAGGCTTTGGGTGTTGGGGGAAGCTGTGAGGTGTTGGGGGAGGTTGTGTGTGATAGGGAAGGCTTTGGGTGTTGGGGGAGGCTGTGGGTGTTGGGGGAGGCTGTGGGTGATAGGGAAGGCTTTGGGTGTTGGGGGAGGCTGTGGGTGTTGGGGGAAGCTGTGGGTGCTGGAGGAGGCTGTGAGTGATAGGGAAGGCTTTGGGTGCTCAGGGCAGCCAACTTCATCTGGAGGAATGTGATTAGACTCAGGCACTGGAAAGTGCAACCACTTAATGCTCCCTAACCTGCCTGTGAAAGGACAGAGAGCTCCTAGGAGACCTCAGTCATGTTTAGAGGAGGGGGGGAGGGGGAGAAGATTACACAAAAAAAAAAAAAGGGAAAAAAAGAAGGAAAAAAAAAAGATTAAAATTGAAAAGATGCAACCCAAACTGACTTCTGCCTCCTCCTTTCTCCCTCTGCCCCGGGGCAGTGCCTGTGTCAGGCCTCCTGGCATCCCTTGGGCTCCTCCTCAGAGCCTGCCAGTGGGCAGCAGAGTGTGGAGCAAGGCTCCTGCAGCCTTTCTCTGCAGACAATGAGCAATCAGTGGCGAGGGAGCTGGGGGAGGCCTGGCCCTGTTTATCTACATGGATTTAATCAGCTGGGAGATGAATAAGAGCCCCAAAACTTGTACAAGCAAACATTTGCCTCCTTCTCCACAAATGCAGCTGTTCCACTCTGCCTGGCCCTGCAGACATAAATCTTCCCAACAGGCTTCAGATCCATGCATGGCAGCAGGCAGACACCACAGGGCAGCAGCTGAATGCTGCCTGACCTGCAGTGGGCACACAAAGGGAGAAAAAAAACATCTACAAAAAAACCCCCAAATCCATCTTTAAAAAAAAAAAGCAACAAAAAATTAGCAACCACCTTCAAGCAGTGAGGAGCTGCAGTCCCTGAGGGGAGCTGGGCTCTGGCTGCACACAACCACCAGCAGAGGACTTCCTACCTCTTGTCCTGCTCCCAAAAGGACCTAGAGAGAGAAAAAATATATCCTTGCTGGGAGCTGTGCTGGCATCAGCCTAAAACTATCACAACAGCAACCAACTGTTGCAAATACAGCAAAAAACCAAACAAACCCAACCCAAAAACCCCGATACAAACGAAAAAACACAAACCCCACCCAACCCCAGGTTCCAAAGCAGATATAAAGCAGTTTGATTGCTACTGATGACCTTCAGGAGGCTTCTTGGGAAGTGTGGCCAGCAGGGCCAGGGAGGGGATTCTCCCCCTCTACTCCATTCTGCTGAGACCACACCTGGAGCTCTGTGTCCAGTTCTGGAGCCTCTGTTCCAGGAAGGATCTGGAGGGGCTGGAAGGTGTCCAGAGCAGGGCCACAAGCATGAGCAGAGGGCTGGAGCTGCTCTGCTCTGAGGACAGCCTAAGAGAGTTGGGGTTGTGCAGTGTGGAGAGGAGAAGGCTCCCAGGAGACCTTCTTGTGGCCTTCCAGGATCTGAAGGGGGCTCCAAGAAAGCTGGGGAGGGACTTCTGAAGGTGTCAGGTAGGGAGAGGATGAGAGGGAATGGATTCCCTCCCAAGAGGAGGGGAGATTCAGATTGGATGCTAGGAAGAAATTCTTCCCCATGAGGGTGGTGAGAGACTGGCAGAGGTTGCCCGGGGAGGTGGTGGAAGCCTCATCCCTGGAGGTTTTTGCAGCCAGGCTGGAGGTGGCTGTGAGCAACCTGCTGTGGTGTGAGGTGTCCCTGCCCATGGCAGGGGGGTTGGGACTGGCTAAGCCTTGAGGTCCCTTCCAACCCTGACAGTTCTGTGATGCTGTGAGGAGGGAAGGTTGCCAAGGGCAGAATGATTGCAGTGATCCCTTCCTGGGGCAGGGATGGAGGATTCTCTACCTCATAGAAGCACAGAATGGGTGGGAGGCGTTGGAAGGGACCTCTGGAGGTCATCCACTCCAACCCCCTGCCAGGGCAGGGCACCCAGGGCAGGGCACCCAGAACACATCCAGGTGGGGCTGGAAAGTCTCCAGAGGAGACTCCACAACCTCTCTGGGCAGCCTGCTCCAGGGCTCAGCAGCCTCACACCAAAGAAGTTTCTCCTCACATTGAGGTGGAACCTCCTGGTTCCAGTTTGTGTCCACTGCCCCTTCTGCTGTCTTTGGGCACCACCAAGCAGAGCCTGGCCCCTTCCTGCTCCTTGCCCCCCACCCTTCAGCTATCTGCAACCATTACTCAGATCCCTCTCAGCCTTCTCTTCTCCATGCTAACCACCCCCAGGGCTCTCAGCTTGTGCTCCTCACACATGTCCCAGGCCCCTCAGCATCCTCACAGCCTCTGCTGGACTTTCTCCAGCAGTTCCCTGTCCCTTCTGAACTGGGTAGCCCAGCAGTGGGCACAGTGCTCCAGCTGTGGCCTCAGCAGGGCAGAGCAGAGAGGCAGCAGAACCTCCCCAGCCCTGCTGGCCATACTCTCCTTGCTGCCCCCCAGGATTCAGAGCAGTCCAGAGACTTCCCTTCAGTTCCTTTCCAAGGCACTTCCCTGATGGAAGGGAAGGAGCTCTCCTTAGCTGGGGGCCACCTTTCTTTTCCATCAGATGCCAGCTCCAAATGCAGGAGGGAGTATTACGGTCTGCCCTACATGTTGGTGTGGATTTCCACAGCCCCAGTGCTAGCTCTGGGCCACTTCTTCTTTCCTGATGTGCAATCAAGAGGCTTCAGCTGGTGTGTGCCTGGCAGCAGGGAGCCTCCCAGGGCTGGGGAGAGCTATTTTCTGTGCTGGGCATGTGGAGGATGGGGGGGGGGGGGGGGGGGGGGGGGGGAGGAAGAAGAGCAGGATGCTTGGTAGAGGGGGGAGCTGCTGAGGATTTTATGCTCTCATTAGCAGCACACATCTCCTTGTGCTTCCCTCTCTGGGTGTTTTTTATGAATCCATTTCAATTCCTGCTGTCTCCCCTCCCACATCTCGAACAGCTGCTCACACAATATCTCACCTACAGTTTGGGAAGGCACAGCAGGGCAGATCACAGCCTCCATTGCCTTCTACTCCTGGATGTGCCATCTGCCTTCTCCTCCTGGACATGTTTGTTGCTGTTGTTGTTGTTAGGGTTTTTGTTTGTTTGTTGTTGCATCCAACGATTTACAGCAAACAGAGGGCCTGGGCTGCTCAGGGCAGACCCTTGGCAATCAATGCCTTGTGAAGAAGTGGAGGTTGAAAAGCAAAGAGCAAGAAGCAGGGACAAGGCTGCTCTAGGGGAGATGCTTCTGCAAGGGTTAGCAAATTGATTCCCCCTTCCAGAGGAAAAAGGAAAGCAACAACCCCCCCCCAAAAAAAATAATTCCTGTGTGGTTCTTGGTGTGCTCCTTGTGCTGAGGGCTTCAGGACTCTGAGCTGGGTCAGGGCAATGCCAGGCACTGATACAGGCTGGGCAGGGACTGGCGGGAGAGTAGCCTTGAAGGAAAGGCCTTGGGGGTGCTGGGGGAGGAGAAGCTCAGCAGGAGCCAGCAGTGAGCACTTGCTGCCCAGAGAGCCAAGCAGAGCCTGGGCTGCAGCAAGAGAAGTGTGGCCAGCAGGGCCAAGGAGGGGATTCTCCCCCTCTACTCCATTCTGCTGAGACCACACCTGGAGCTCTGTGTCCAGTTCTGGAGCCTCTGTTCCAGGAAGGATCTGGAGGGGCTGGAAGGTGTCCAGAGCAGGGCCACAAGCATGAGCAGAGGGCTGGAGTTGCTCTGCTCTGAGGACAGCCTGAGAGAGTTGGGGTTGTGCAGTGTGGAGAGGAGAAGGCTCCCAGGAGACCTTCTTGTGGCCTTCCAGGATCTGAAGGAGGCTCCAAGAAAGCTGGGGAGGGACTTTTAAGGGTGTCAGGTAGGGAGAGGAGCAGGGGGAATGGATCCAAGCTAGAGAAGGGGAGAGTTACATTAGACCTAAGAAATTCTTCCCCATGAGGGTGGTGAGAGACTGGCACAGGTTGCCCAGGGAGGTGGTGGAAGTCTCACCCCTGAAGGTTTTTGCAGCCAGGCTGGAGGTGGCTGTGAGCAACCTGCTGTGGTGTGAGGTGTCCCTGCCCATGGCAGGGGTTGGGACTGGCTGAGCCTTGAGGTCCCTTCCAACCCTGACAGTTCTGTGATTCCATGATGCTTACTGCAGAGGGGTTTGGACTGAATGACCTTTGGAGGTCCCTTCCAAGCCAGAGCATTCTATGATTCTGTGATTCTATGACGCTGTGAGTTTCTGATTCTCTGATTCTCTGATTCTGTGATTTTGTGATCCTAGGGTCCTCTGATTCTACAATTCTGCTCTTCTATGATTCTGTGACCTGAGCATATGCAGTGAGCAGAACAATTCCTGGACTGCTGGTCTCCATGAGAGGTTCCCTCTGGCTGCTTTCAGCCCCTTGGGACAAGCCTGTGTCTCTCTATGTCCTCAGAGCTTCCCAGGGCAGCTTGGTGGAGGCACTGCCTTAGCTTTCTGGCATCATTCAGTGCCCCTCTCCATGCTGTCACCATTCAAGGAGCTGCCTCCTGCCATTCACAACTCCTGGGCAGGGAAAAACCCTAAGCCAGCAACTTAGGGGAACACAGGACCTGCTTATCCCACAACTTAGTGGAGCTCAGCACAAAGCTTTGGAGCAGTAACAGCACTGGGAGAGGCCACTCTGGTGCCTACCTCCCTCCTGTGCCCTTCCAGTCCAGCAACATTGCAGGGCTCAGTGTTTTGGCTCCTGGGTAAAGCCTGCAGCAGGTGAGGCATTGGTTGGGTCACAGCTTTGCTCCTGACTCCTACATCCACATCTGCTGTGAGAGGTCTCACCTGGTGTGCATTTAGAGGGTGGCTTCCACAGGCTCAACCCCCAGACATCAGAGCAGCAAGGGATGGGGTTCAGGACAGCAGCTCTGCCCTCAGAGGCTGACACCTGAGGTGGAGTCTGGACACTGGATCTCTGTCATCACTGAAATCAGAGGATGGTGAAGGTTGGAGAAGAGCTCTAAGGCTGACCCCAGACATCAACCCCACAGCACCATGGCCAGGGAGCTGTGTCCCAAAGTGCCAAGAACAGGGCTGGGGAGGAGCAGCTGAGGGAGCTGGGGGTGTGCAGTGTGGGGAAGGAGGCTGAGGGGAGACCTCATTGCTCTCTACAGCTCCCTGAGAGGAGGCTGCAGTCAGGTGGGGGTTGGGCTCTGCCCCCTCATCTCAGGTGATAGAAGGAGAGGAAATGGCCTGGAATTGTGCCAGGGGAGGGTGAGGTTGAAGAGGAGGAAAAAATTCATTGCTGTGAGAGTGGTGAGGGATTGGAAGAGGCTGCCCAGGGAGGTGGTGGAGTCCCCATGCCTGGAGGTGTTCCAGAAAAGTGTGGCCATGGCACTTGGGGCCAGGGTTTAGTGGCCATGGTTGGGTTGGTTTGATGTTGGAATGGATGATCTCAGAGGTCTCTTCCAACCCAAACCATTCCCTGGTTGCTTTCCCAACCCAAACAATTCTATGATTGTAGAAAGGAAAAGCAAGAAGTCCCTGGCACTACTTTCAAGCAAACCTCTCCCCCTGCCCTTCAAAGGCAATCCCTCTCCAAGGGTGAAGGAAAGGCTTCATTCCTCCTAATATTTTGATTGCTTCATTCAATCTCTCTTGACTTCTAGAAACTTCTTAGCTTTAATCCACAAGGTTTGCACCTCAGTGTATGGCAGCCAGAAAGCCAGAGCCAGTAGGCAGGAGGAGCTCTGTGAAGAGCCCAGAGATCCATCAGCCATTGGCATGGATTCACTTAGGGCACACCAATTAAGAGCCACTGGAGTGAGCTCCCAGTTCAATGTATTTATTTATTTCATCACTACTTATTGAGTGCTGCGGGGGGAGGAAAAGGAATGGAAATGGCTCTTAAGAAGCCACTCAAGACATTCATTCAATAGCTCCTGGGTCAGGCAGGCTCTGTGGGGAGCAAGATTGGGGCAGCTAATAAACACTCACTGGGAGTGCTGGGGTGTGAATGACCAAATCCCCCTGCCAAGGAAGGGTCTCCTGGAGCAGGGCACACAGGGACACATCCAGGTGGTGTTGAAAAGTCTCCAGAGATGGAGGCTCCACCACCTCTCTGGGCAGCCTGCTCCAGGGCTCTGCCACCCTTAAGAAGTTCCTCAGCAGGTGTAGATGGAGCTTGTGATGGCCAAGCTTGTGCCCAGTGCCCCTTGTGCTGTCACTGCTCCCATCCTCATGACACCCACCCTAGAAGCATTGATCAGCATTGGTGAGATCTCCCCCCTCAAGCTGCTCTTTTCTCTCAGCCTTTCCTCATCACAGAGATCACAGAATCACAAAGTGTCAGGGGCTGGAAGGGACCTCCAGAGCTCATCCAATCCAACCCCCTGCCAGAGCAGGGCACCCAGGGCAGGGCACACAGGAACACATCCAGGTGGGGTTGGAAGATCTCCAGAGAGGGAGACTCCACAACCCCCCTGGGCACCCTGCTCCAGGGCTCTCTCACCCTCACATGGAAAAAAATTCTTCCTCCTCTTTCCATGGAACTTCCTCTGCCTCAGCTTCCACCACTGCCCCTTGTGCTGTCCTTGGGCATCACCCAGCAGAGCCTGGCTCCAGCCTCTGGGCACTCCCCCTGCACAGCTTTATCCCCAGCAATGAGCTCCCTCTCAGGCTCCTCCTCTCCAAGCTCCAGAGCCCTCAGCTCCCTCAGGCTCTCCTGCTGAGGAAGATCTTCCACTGCCTGCAGCATCTTTGCGGCTCTGTGCTGGACTCTCTCCAGCAGTTCCCTGAGGTCCTTCTTGACCTGAGGGACTCAGATGTTCCATAGAATCACAGAACTGTCAGGGCTGGAAGGGAGCTCAAGGCTCAGCCAGTTCCAAGCCCCCTGCCATGGGCAGGGACACCTCACACCACAGCAGGTTGCTCACAGCCACATCCAGCCTGGCTGCAAAAACCTCCAGGGATGAGGCTTCCACCACCTCCCTGGGCAACCTCTGCCAGTCTCTCACCACCCTCATGGGGAAGAACTTCTTCCTAACATCCAGTCTGAATCTCCCCACTTCTAATTTGCTCCATTCCCCCTGCTCCTATCCCTACCTGACACCTTCAGAAGTCCCTCCCCAGCTTTCTTGGAGCCCCCTTCAGATCCTGGAAGGCCACAAGAAGGTCTCCCGGGAGCCTTCTCCTCTCCAGCCTGCACAACCCCAACTCTCTTAGGCTGTCCTCAGAGCAGATCAGCTCCAGCCCTCTGCTCATCCTCATGGCCCTGCTCTGGACTCCCTCAGCAGCTTTGTGTCTCTTTGCTGTCCCCTCTCCTGGAAGTCTCTGCTCACCTATTTTCTCTTCCACTTCTTTTGTCAGGATGCTCAAAGCTTGTTCAGCCTCAGCCCTAACTTGGGTGCAACTCTCAGTCCCAGCAGCTCTACAGAAGCCTTTTCTCAGCCTCTTCAGCTGTTTCTTTTCCCCTTGCAGATTTCTGCTGTGCCAGAGGGAAGCTGGGAGATATTTCAAAGGGAGGATGTTCTTCCAGCTGCTGATTTATCCCCTTGATTACTGTTGTCATGCCATGGGAAGAGGCAAACCATTTTATAACTGTTCATATAAAGACTGCACTGGTGAGCTGCAGCCTTATTTAAGGCAATAAATTTGAGCTGCACAGCTCTGGGTGGGTTTGGTTCACTCCATGCATTGCTGCTGCTCCACTTTGGGGCTCACCCAGCACAATGATCATGGAGTCACAGGATGGGTTGGTTTGGAAGGGACCTTCAAGGTCATAGAATCATAGAATTGTTTGGGAGAGACCTCAAAGATCATCCAGTTCCAATCACCCTGCCACCAGCCCAAGCTGCTCAAGGCCTCATCCAGCCTGGTCTTGAGCACCTCCAGGCAGGAGACATCCACAGCCTCCCTCTGCAGCCTGTTCCAGTCTCTCCCCACCCTCCCTCTCAACAATTTCATCCTCCTCTCCAGTCTCAATCTCCTCTCTCCCAGCTCAAAGCCATTGTCCCTCATCCTGCCCCTCCCAGCCCTTGTCCAAAGTCCCTCCCCAGCTCTCCTGGAGTCTCCTTCAGCTACTGGAAATCTGCTCTAATGTCTCTCCCTGGAGCCTTCTCTTCTCCAGGCTGAACAGCCCCAACTCTCCCAGCCTGTCCCCACAGGGGAGATTCTTCAGTCCTCTGATCATTGTTGTGGCCTCCTCTGGACCCTCTCCAACAGTTCCATATCCTTCCTGTGTTTCATTCACAGAATCATAGAATTGTTAAGGTTGGAAGGGACCTGAAAGATAATCCAGTTCCAACCCCCCCTGCCATGGGCAGGGAGACTTCTTACAAACCCAGGTTGCTCAAAGCCTCACCCAGCCTGCTCTTCCAGGGCTGAGGCATCCACAGCTTCTCAGGGCAACCTCCTTCAGTGTCTCACCACCCTGAGGTTTTTTTTATTATCTCAGCAATGATCCCTTGCTAAATCATCAAGAAAACCTCTGCATGCTTCAGAGTGAAAGCCATGTAGATAGAAAAGATCCATCAGGAATATAGCTACCAAGAAAATGTTTGACCAAAACCCCTAAAAAATATGGAAAATTCCTACAGGCATTTCATAGATTCAGAATCATAGAATCATAGAATGGTCCAGGCTGGAAGGGAGCTCCAAAGCTCACCCATCCCAACCCCCTGCACTCAGCAGGGACATCCCCAACTAGATCAGGTTGCCCACAGCCCTGTCCAGCCTCACCTTGAACATCTCCAGGGATGGAGCCTCAACCACCTCCCTAGGCAACTTGTTGCAGTGTTCCAGCAGCCTCCTGCTGCAGAACTTCTTCCTTACATCCAATCTCCATCTGCTCTGCTCTACTTTGAAGCCATTGTCCCTGGTCCTGTCCCTGCAGGCCTTTGCAAACAGTCTCTCTGCAGCCTGCTTGTAGCCCCCTGCAGGTCCTGTCAGGCTGCTCTGAGGTCTCCCTGGAGCCTTCTCTTCTCCAGGCTGAACACCCCCAGCTCCCTCAGCCTGTCCTCAGAGCAGAGCTGCTCCAACCCCCTGAGCACTTTCCTGGCCTCCTCTGGACCCTCTCCACCAGGTCCATGTCCTTCCTGTGTTGAGGGCTCCAGCCCTGCACACAGCACTGCAGGTGAGGTCTCAGCAGAGCAAAGTGTCATAATCACCTCTCTGGCTCTGCTGGCAGTGCTGCTTTGGATGCAACCCAGGCTGCCCTTGGCCTTCTGTGCTGCAAGCTCACACTGCCTGCTCCTGTCCCATCCCTTTCTCTTGCTTCATTGAAGGCCTGCAGCATGTTCTTTGCTTTCCCTCAAGGAATACAGAAATAGAGGGGGGGGGGGGGGGGGGGGGGGGGGGAATGACAAAAAATAAAGTAATAATAATGAGCCCAACAAAAACTTGAAGCATTCTCCTCATTCCTGGGGCACCACTGCCCTGGGCAACGTTGACCCTCCCAGAGTTTGGTGCTTTGCAGTCAGGCAGCAGCCAGCTTGGAGAATATATTTTTTCTTTATTTTTCAATCTAAGCAAGGCAATTTCCCTCCTCCTCCTCCTTCTCTTCCTCGTCCTTCTCTTCCTCCTCCTCCTGCTTTTGTCTGATACTTTACTGCACATTACATTATTTAGCAAACTGTCACTGGGGGAACACTCTGTGTGGTCTCATCAAATATTAACCACTCCTGAAAGAAAACTTGAAATCAAGATGCTCCTTGTGTTGGGGAATGGACTCTCTTTTGTTGGCTTTTTGGCTTCTTTCTTTCTTTTCTTTCTTTCTTTTCTTTCTTTCTTTCTTTCTTTCTTTCTTTCTTTCTTTCTTTCTTTCTTTCTTTCTTTCTTTCTTTCTTTCTTTCTTTCTTTCTTTCTTTCTTTCTTTCTTTCTTTCTTTCTTTCTTTCTTTCTTTCTCTTTCTTTCTCTTTCTTTCTTTCTTTCTTTCTTTCTTTCTTTCTTTCTTTCTTTCTTTCTTTCTTTCTTTCTTTCTCTCTCTCTCTTTCTCTCTTCCTTTCCTTTCCTTTCCTTTCCTTTCCTTTCCTTTCCTTTCCTTTCCTTTCCTTTCCTTTCCTTTCCTTTCCTTTCCTTTCCTTTCCTTTCCTTTCCTTTCCTTTCCTTTCCTTTCCTTTCCTTTCCTTTCCTTTCCTTTCCTTTCCTTTCCTTTCCTTTCCTTTCCTTTCCTTTCCTTTCCTTTCCTTTCCTTTCCTTTCCTTTCCTTCCTTTCCTTTCCTTTCCTTTCCTTTCCCTTTCCTTTCCTTTCCTTTCCTTTCCTTTCCTTTCCTTTCCTTTCCTTTCCTTTCCTTTCCTTTCCTTTCCTTTCCTTTCCTTTCCTTTCCTTTCCTTTCCTTTCCTTTCCTTTCCTTTCCTTTCCTTTCCTTTCCCTTTCCTTTCCCTTTCTTTCCTTTCCTTTCCTTTCCTTTCCCTTTCCTTTCCCTTTCCTTTCCTTTCCTTTCCTTTCCCTTTCCTTTCCCTTTCCTTTCCCTTTCCTTTACCTTTCCTTTCCCTTTCCTTTCCCTTTCCTTTCCCTTTCCTTTCCCTTTCCTTTCCCTTTCCTTTCCCTTTCCTTTCCCTTTCCTTTCCCTTTCCTTTCCCTTTCCTTTCCCTTTCCTTTCCCTTTCCTTTCCCTTTCCTTTCCCTTTCCTTTCCCTTTCCTTTCCCTTTCCTTTCCCTTTCTTTTCCTTTCCTTCCTTCCTTCCTTCCTGTGTCCCTCCCTCCCTTCCTTCCTTCCTTCCTTCCTCCCTCCCTTCCTCCCTTCCTCCCTCCCTCCCTTCCTCTCTTCCTTCCTCTCTTCCTCCCTCTTTTCCTTCCTTTCCCTTCCTTCCACATTCCTTCCTTCCTGGAATCCTAATTGTTGGCTGTCTTTCCCTTGATGTGAGCTGCTCCTTACTTTTGTTTCCTTCCCCTGGAAGAAGGAGAGGAAGGGGACTGCAGGGTCATGCTGATAGCATCCAAGTAGTGACCTGGCTCTGCAGCAGCAGCTTCTGCAGGTGCTGAACTTCAGCTTTGGTCATTTAGTTTGGGGTTAATGCTAATGGATAGGGAGAGGGAAGGAGGTGAAGGGAAAGGAAGGAGGGGAAGGAGAGGGAAGGAGGGGAAGGGAAGTGAGGGAGGAGAGGGAAGTGAGAGAAGAGGAAGGAAGAGAGGGAAGTGACAGAGAAGTGAAGAAGGGGAAGGAAATTGAAGGTCAGAGCAGACTGATTTTGCAATCAAACACAGATTTCTGGCAATGAATGATTTAGTGCTTCAAAAACATAACTGAAGAGAAAACAACTGCTTGTAGTTCTTTCAAGGAATGGGCAGGAACAAAAAGACAAGAAAGAAGAAAAGAAAAGAGAAAAAAAGGAAGAAAAATAAAAAGAAAGAAAAAGAAAGAAAAAGAAGATAAAGAAGAAAAAGAAATAGACAAAGAACAAAAACAAAGAAAAAATTAAGAAAAAGTGACAAAGAAGGAAAAAGATGGAAAAACAAGAAAGGAAAAAAAAAGGAAAAAAGAAGAAAAAGGAAGAAAAGAAAAAACTAGGGAAAAGAACAAAAAATAAACCAGAGGAAAAAAATGAAGGAAGGTGAAAGAAGGAATGGGAAAACAATGAAGTAAAAAAAAAAAAAGAAAGGAAGAAAACAAATATAAATAAGAAGGAAAAAGAAGGAGAAAAAATGAACTAAAAGAAGAAAAAAAGAAAAAATGAGAAAAGAAAAACAAAGCATAAAAGAAGAAAAAAGGAGAAAAAAGAAGAACTCGAAGAAGAAAAATGAAGAAAAGAAAAAAGGGGGAAAAGAAAAATAAGAAAAAGAAAAATAAGAAGAAAAAGTATAAAAAGAAGATAAAAGAAGAAAAATGAAAATAAAAAGGGGAAAAGAAAAATGAAAGAAAAATAAGAAAATGAAAAAAGCTAAAAAGAAATGAAAGAAGAAAAAAGAAGAAAAAAGGGGGGAAAGAAAAAAGAGGTAAAAAATAAAAGAAAAAAGAAGGAAAAAAGGGGAAAAAGCAAAGAGGAAGAAAAATATGAAGCTCAAACAAGAAATAAAAGAAGAGAAAAGAAGAAAAAAGAGAGGGGAAAGGAAGGGAAGAAAAAATGGGGAAAAAAAAAGAAAAAAATAAGGAGGAAAAGAAAAAAAAGAAAGAAAAAAAAAAAGGGGGGGAAAGGAAAGAAAAAAAAGAAAGAAGACAACCAAAAGAAACAAAAAAACCATCAAAGCCACCCAGGAGCCCAGCACATCAAATCGCACAGCAGCCTGGGTGTGGTGGGGGGAGGCTGTGTCCCTATGCCCTAAGCTGGGAATGTGCCCCTGGGAGTTGCCAACCGCGGCCGCGTCGGGAGCGGTTCCCGAAGCTCCTTCGGCAGGGGAGCAAATCGCGGCCTTAGAGGTAGGTCTCCGAGTTTGTAAACCAAGCCGAGCTCCGTCGCTTAGCGCCTGGATGGCAGCAGCCCTTCCGCAGCCATTAGGAAAAAGGCTTCTGATGGGAGATTGACGACTTAAAGACTTCATCCATCAATGCTGTGCCCAGTGCGGGGGAGCGGCGATTGGTGGGGAAATTCGAGCAATCCATCTTACCCCAGCACCCTGCTTCTCTATTCTCTTCAGGTAGTTCCATTCCTCCCCCCTTCCCCACCGCCTTTCCCTCCCTCTTAAAGAAAGAGAAGCTGGGCAGGCAGGGAAGGACCTGCTGCTATCTTTCAGGACCTCATCACCGAGGGAAAAGTCTTTGGGGTGCAAAGGTGGAGCTGAATGAAGTCGACTTTGGATGATCCTTTTGGTGAGCTTGCTGTGGCAGGGGGGCTGGACTGGATGACCTCTGGAGGTCCCTTCCAGCCCCTCACACTCTGTGATTCTGTGGCCTTGGTGCCCATGGGGCCAGGGCAAGGCTGCCACATTGCACCTTTCTGTCAAATGAAAGATGTCAAACAACCTGAAGCCTTTAGGTCATAGAATCACAGAACTGTCAGGGTTGGAAGGGACCTCAAGGCTCAGCCAGTCCCAACCACCCTGCCATGGGCAGGGATACCTCACACCACAGCAGGTTGCTCACAGCCACCTCCAGCCTCCAGGGATGAGGCTTTCACCACCTCCCTGGGCAACCTGTGCCAGACTCTCACCACCCTCATGGGGAAGAACTTCTTCCTGACATCCAGTCTGAATCTCCCCATTTCTAGTTTTGCTCCATTCCCCCTGCTCCTCTCCCTACCTGACAACCTCAAAAGTCCCTCCCCAGCTTTCTTGGAGCCCCCTTCAGATCCTAGAAGGACATCAGAAGGTCTCCTGGGAGCCTTCTCCTCTCCACACTGCACAACCCCAACTCTCTCAGGCTGTCCTCAGAGCAGAGCAGCTCCAGCCCTCTGCTCATCCTCATGGCCCTTCTCTGGACACCTTCCAGCCCCTCCAGATCCTTCCTGGAACAGAGGCTCCAGAAGTGGACACAGAGCTCCAGTTGTGGTCTGAGCAGAGTGGAGCAGAGGGGCAGAATCCCCTCCCTGGCCCTGCTGGCCACACTTCTCTTGCTGCATCCCAGGCTCTGCTTGGCTCTCTGGGCTGCAAGTGCTCACTGCTGGCTCCTGTTGAGCTTCTCCTCCCCCAGCACCCCCAAGGCCTTTCCTTCAGGGCTGCTCTCCAGCCAGTCCCTGCCCAGCCTGTATCGGTTCCTGGCATTGCCCTGACCCAGCTGCAGCACCTTGCACTTGGTCATCAAGAATCTAGTGCTGAATTGATCTGCTAAAGGAGATCAGGGAGAGAGCAATAGGTATGGCTGAAGAGTTGAGTGGAAAGGAACAATAAAGGGTTTGAGTTGCTCTGGAAAGTATCCAGAGCAGGACCACGAGGATGAGCAGAGGGCTGGAGCTGCTCTGCTCTGAGGACAGTCTAAGAGAGTTGGGGTTGTGCAGGCTGGAGAGGAGAAGGCTCCCAGGAGACCTTCTTGCGGCCTTCCAGGATCTGAAGGGGGCTCCAAGAAAGCTGGGGAAGGACTTCTGAGGGTGTCAGGTAAGGATAGGAGCAGGGGGAATGGATCCAAGATAGAGGAGGGGAGACTTAGATTAGACCTTAGGTGGAAGTTGTTCCCCATGAGGGTGGTGAGAGACTGGCAGAGGTTGCCCAGGGAGGTGGTGGAAGCCTCATCCCTGGAGGTTTTTGCAGCCAGGCTGGAGGTGGCTGTGAGCAACCTGCTGTGGTGTGAGGTGTCCCAGCCCATGGCAGGGTGGTTGGAACTGGATGAGCCTCGAGGTCCCTTCCATTCCTGACAACTCTGTGATTCTGTGATTTAATGTTTAAGGGACAGTGGAGCCTTTGCCACCTGAACAGCAGCAGATTCCTTTGTGTGTGTTCAGAAACCACCTGAATCCTTCCTGTCATTGGGAGGTAGACAAACTGCAGGGGAGGGAACAAAGTCATCATTTCTTCCTCTGCAAAATGATGGGGATGGGGTGAAAGGGGTGGTGTGAGGTGTGTGGTGGATGGGGGAGGTGTTTTTAATTATTAAAATGCAATTATTTCCATTATTGATGAGCTTGATACTCAGGACAGCATCAATACCAAGTGTCCAGGACACACACACACACTGGCTTTGGATCTCAGGCTGGGCTTGGCTGCAACGGAGTATTGATGCCAGTGTTTGTTTCACTTCTAATTCACATAATGGATGAGGACTTAAATACAATCCATGGCAAATTAGTACCTAGGAGATTGGGGGGGAGGGGCGGGGGGGGGGGCAGTGGAAATTTTTTTTATTTATTTATTTATTTATTTATTTATTTATTTATTTATTTTTATGCTCATTTAATGTGTTCTTTGTTACATGGGAGCCCTTCGACCCCCCACCCCCATCCATGTAAACAAAAATAAAACCAAATGACGAATGTGGTGAGTTTGGGCATCAGCCTAAATATACCAGAAGGAGGTTTCCTTCACTAAGACAATTAAAAAAAAGAGAGCTGGAATCTGAAAGATCAAAGCTGCTTAAATATCTGAGGTTTGTCTTATCTAGGCTGGAAGAAACTGGCCACCCGGATGGGTATCCAGTTACTTTCTGGTCTCTGTGTTCTGCAGGTTGCTTTACCTTTTTCCCTGTGATTCATGGTTTGGGATGGAAGGGACCTCCAAGATCATCCAGTTCCAATCCCCTCCCAAGGGCAGGGACACCTCCCACCAGCCCAGCTTGCTCAAGGCCTCATCCAGCCTGGACTGGTACACTTCCAGGGAGGAGGCAGCCACAGCCTCCCTGTGCAACCTATTCCAGTGTATCCGCATGGTCAGGGACAACTTCTTCCAGATATCTTCCAATCAAACAAAGTCCATTGTCCCTCCACCTACACTGCAAGCCTGACACAGGTCTTTCCTTTCATGCTTTCTGCACCAAGCTGAAAGAATCTCAGACTCACAGAACCATTCAGGTTGGAGCAGACCCTCAGGGTCACCAAGTCCAACCCAGAACCCTACTCTGCAAGGCTCACCCCTAAACCCAAGCACCACAGCCAAACCACCTGCAAACACAGCCAGGCTTGGGGACTCCACCACCTCCCTGCCCAGCACATTCCAATCCCTGACCACTCTTGATAGGAAAAACCTCTTCCTGCTGTCCAGTCTGAACCTGCCCAGTGGCACCTTGAGGCCATTGCCTCTTGTTCTGTCACTACTGAGCTGTGAGAAGAGACCAGCACCAAGCTCTCCACAACCTCCTTGCAGGGAGCTGGAGACAGCCAGGAGGTCTCCCTCAGCCTCCTCTGCTTCACACTAACCATCCCCAGCTCCTTCAGTCTCTCTCCAGCACATTTCTTCTCCAGGCCCTTGCCAGCTTTCTTGCCCTGCTCTGCCCTGGCTCCAGCACCTCCACATCTCTCTGGCATTGAGATGCCCAAAGCTGGACACAGCACTGCAGGTGTGGCCTGAGCAGAGCTGAGTGCCAGGGGACAATCCCCTCCCTGCTCCTGCTGGACACAGCATTGCTGATCCCAGCCAGGATGCCTTTGGCTTTCTTGGCCCCCTGGGCACACTGCTGGCTCCTCTTCAGCTGCTTGGCCATCAGCACCCCCAGCTCCCTTGCTGCCAGCAGCTTTCCAGCCACACTGCCCCAAGCCTGCAGCCTTGCTGGGGGTTGTTGTGCCCCCGGTGCAGCCCATGGCACTTGGCCTTTCTGAAGGTCTTCTTGCTAACATTGGCCATGGATCCACCTTCCCAAGTCCCTCTGTGGAGCCTCCCTCCCCTCCTGGAGACACAAAAAGGCAATCAGAAAGGGGGTGCTTGGTCAAAGCCCTAAGGCAGGCAGCTTTTTCCCCCCCTTTTCTTCTGGACAGGGGATTTTTAGCTAAATAAAAAAGCAGGGAAACAGCAAAAAAAGAAGCCAGTGGTGCAAAAGCAGGCAGGATACAATAGTGTATATCAAGGGTAATTAAAAGCCTTCATTAAAAATGTGACAAGCAAATCATTTTAGATTAGGCAGAGAAACCTCTATCGACACTTGGAAATAATGAATAAACAGAATGTCAATGCTGCACCAGTGCCTGCCTGGCCTTTGATGCATGCTCCCAGCTCCCAGAGCTGCTCCTGGATACATACACACAGAGGAAGCTCCTGGTGAAGTCACTTGGAGTTCTTTATGTGCAGTTGGCAGCACAGTTTTGGCATTTGGAGGTGTTTTTTTTTTTGTTTTGTTTTTTTTTCAATCTTCTTTTAAGACAGCATCAGCCTGGGGTTAACCCCTGGGTTGAAGGCATCACTCTGGCTGTAGCCAACAAAACCTGGGAGGTGGGGGTTGGGCTCTGCTCCGTGCTACCAGGTGATAGAAAGAGAGGAACTGGCCAGAAATTGTGCCAGGGGAGGATGAGGTTGGAGAGGAGGAAAAATTTCTGTGCGGCAAGAGTGGTCAGGGATGGGAACAGGCTGCCCAGGGAGGTGGTGGAGTCCCCATCCCTGGGGGGTTCAAGGAACCTGTGGCCATGGCACTTGGGGCCAGGGTTTGGTGGCCATGGGGGGGTTGGGTTGCTGGTTGGCCTAGGTGAGCTCAGAGAGCTTTTCCAACCCAAACAATTCTGTGGTTCTGTGATGTTAAGAGGTCCAAAGAAGCAGTGAGGGCTGCTTCAGGTTTACTTTAGAGCACTCTCCTCTTGAGAGCTTTTCCTGCTTCACTTACAGCCCAAGGCCCTACCCATGCAAGAGCATAATGAATTGCTGCCCAAAATCATAGAATCATGGAATCATTTTGGGTAGGAAAAGAGCTTTCAGATGATGGAGTCCAGCCACTGGATTCATAGAATCACAGAATGGTTTGGGTGGGAAGGGACCTTCAAGACTATCCAGTCCCAACCCCCTGCCATGGGCAGGGACACCTCACACCACAGCAGGTTGCTCACAGCCACCTCCAGCCTGGCTGCAAAAACCTCCAGGGATGAGGCTTCCACCACCTCCCTGGGCAACCTCTGCCAGTCTCTCACCACCCTCATATGGAGGAATTTCTTCCTAACATCCAATCTGAATCTCCCCACTTCTAGTTCTGCTCCATTCCCCCTGCTCCTATCCCTACCTGACACCCTCAAAAGTCCCTCCTCAGCTTTCTTGGAGCCCCCTTCAGATCCTGGAAGGCCACAAGAAGGTCTCCTGGGAGCCTTCTCATCTCGACACTGCACAACCCCAACTCTCTCAGGCTGTCTTCACAGCAGAGCAGCTCCAGTCCTCTGCTCATCCTCCTGGCCCTGCTCTCTGTGTGATGTTTCCAACACTGAAGAGTTTTATTTTAACTAATTCTCTGCTGCATAACTCAGATCACCTCCAGCACAGCACTTCCATGGAGGTTAATTTCTCTACACATCAATCAACCACCCCTCTCCCCCCATCCCACCTCAAATAGAATCCAAATAGAATCAAAATGTCTTTTTAATTTTTTTTTAAATTTTATCTTTTTTTTTTTTTTTTTTTTTTTTTTTACTGTTTTCATCTCATTTCTCCTCCTTGAATTCAGAGCCCTAGCTAATGATTAGATTTAATGGTTAAATTTACACTTTGGAGCTGGTTTCCTGTCACCCAGCTAGATCAAGGTGACAAGCCTGGTGGTAAAACAACAATTTGAGCACCACATTTGCAAGCAAAATCTTCTGATTTTTTTTCCCCTTTCTCTTTTTCTCCTTTTCCCTTTCCCTGGTGTTGTAACTCCTGCACTGACAAATTCCAATTGCTCCTCCTCTCTGCCAGCAATTCCTTATAATGGCACAGTGAGAACCCAACAGTCTCCTGTCACTCTGCAATTAAAGCCCCCCTCAAACTGGTGGCTATTTATAGAAACAGATTCCAGAGCTGCAGTCACTGCTACAAAAAAAATAAAGAACAACCATAAAAAACAATTTACCAATGACAGAGTGGAAAATATTCCACTGGTTTAAGGCAAAACCTGCTCCTTCCCTGTGTTTGTGCAAAATAAACCTCCCAATGACACACACTCCCAGCTTGCCCAGGGAGGTGGTGGAGGCTCCATCCCTGGAGATCTGCAAGGTGAGGCTGGACAGGGCTGTGGGCAACCTGATCTGGTTGGGGATGTCCCTTGCTGAGTGCAGACGGGTTGGGATGGGTGAGCTTTGGAGCTCCCTTCCAACCCAAACCATTCTATGATTCTGTAATTAGCCCAGGTTGGGAGGGAGCTCAGAGCTCAGCTCCTCCAAGCTCCCCTCCATGCCCAGGGACACCTCTCAGCTGGACTCAGCTGCTCAAGAACTCATCCAGCCTGGCCTGGAGCACCCCCAGGCAGGAGGCAGCCACAGCCTCCCTGGGCAGCCTGTGCCAGAGTCTCACCACCTGGCACTGAAGAACTTCTGCCTCAGCTCCAGCCTCCCCCTGCTCTGCCTCAGCTCCAAACCATTCCCCCTTGGCCTGGCTCCAGACCCCCTCAGCAAAAGTCCCTCTGCAGGATCCCTTCCTGCAGGATGCCTTCAGGTCCTGGCAGGCAGCTCTGAGGTGCCCCTGGAGCCTTCTCCTCTGCAGGCTGCACACCCCCAGCTCCCTCAGCCTGTGCTCCCAGCAGAGCTGCTCCAGCCCTTGCAGCATCTTTGTGGCCTCCTCTGGCCTCTCTCCAGCAGCTCTGTGGCCTCCTCCTGCTGGAGCCAGCAGAGCTGGAGGCAGGATTGGAGGTGAGGTGTGAGCAGAGCCCAGGAGCAGAATTCCCTCTCTTGAATCCCAGAGTGCTTGGGACACCAGAGCAGGCTGCAGCATTCAGGATGGAGCCTCACAAGAGCAGATTTATTTTTCCTTCTGAACTCATCAGACTTTTGGGGCAATGTTGGACATGTGAGGATGCACTCAAGCCAGTGGAGACCTGAGATGGTTCTCTTCAGTTGATGGCTTTGCTCTCAGGAAATGTCTTCTGCTGGAGAGACACTTTGGTGCTCTCCAGCACAGTGAAACTGTTTGGTGCAGGAAGGATCCTGGAGCAGCATGAGGATGGATTCTGAGTCTTCCCCCAAGGGCTCAGCTCACTTATGGGCTCGAGAACCTCACCTGTGGGGAAAGGCTGAGAGAATTCGGGGTGCTGAGCCTGGAGAAGGCTCCAGGCAGACCTTAAAGCAGCCTTCCAGAAGCTGAACAGGGCTCCAGGAGAGCTGGAGAGGGACCTTTGACAGGTGCTGGGAGTGCCAGGACGAGGGAGAATGGTGGGAAGTGGGCAGGCTGAGGCCATCACAACCTCAGTGCTTTGATCTTGGCTTTAGGACTTGAGCCAGGGTGCAGCTCCTCTTCTGAAACTGTTTGCACCAAGTCTGTTTCTGTCCAGCTGGCAGTGCTGGTGGCCAAGGCAGTGTGGAAATTGCTGCTCTTTGGGACAGTTGCTGCACAATTCCTTTAGTTAAAAAAAAAAAAAAAAGAAAGTTTCAGCCTTGGCAAACCTTTGCAAGGCCACTGCTGGCCACCAGCATGACCTACTGCTGGAGCCTGCCAGGGGAAGATGCTGAGCACTGTGAAAGGAAGATGGGAGAGGGGTGTGGAGGGGAGGGGGAGCTAAGGGTCATGGTTTAGCACTGCAGTGGCTGCCAGGCTTACAATGGCAACCCAGGGAATCCCAGAATGGGTTGGGTTGGAAGGGACCTGCAAGGATCATCCAGCTCCAACCCCCTGCCATGGGCAGGGACACCTCCCACCAGCCCAGCTTGCTCCAGGACTCATCCAGCCTGGCCTGGAACATCTCAGGGAGGGGACAGCCACAGCCTCCCTGGGCAACCTGTGCCAGTCTCTCTCCACCCTCACACTCAAGAATTTCTTCCTCATCTCCAGCCTCAGTGTCCCCTCTCCCAGCCCAAAGCCATTGCCCCTTGTCAGCCAGGAGAAAGAGAGGGGAAAAGAGAGGAAAAAAGATGTAAAAAGAAGGAGAAAAGAGGGAAGAAGAGGGAAAAAAGAAGGGGAAAATGGGAAAAAAGAGAGGGGAAAGAGGGAGAAAGGGGGAAAAGAGGGGAAAAGAAGGGGGAAAAGGGGGGGAAAGGGGAGAAGAGGGGAAAAGGAGGGGAAAAAAAGGGGAAAAGGGGGAAAAAGGGGAAAAGAGGGAGAAATAGAGGGAAAAGGGGGGAAAAGAGGGGGAAAAGGGAAAAAGGACAATAAAGGGAAAAAAAGGGGAATACAGGCAAAAACGTGGGAAAAAGAGGGAAAAGAGAAGGAAGAGGGAAAAAAGGTAGAGCCTTGAGTTAAGCCAAATCTTTAGGTGAGTTTTATGCTGCTAATTTGAAGTCTTCAAGAGTAAAAAAGGGCAAAAAGGCAGAGCCATGAGTTAGAATAAACCTTCAGGTGAGTTTTATGCTGATAAATTTAAATATTCAGGACTAAAAAGGTGAAAAAAAAAGACAGAGCCAGGAGTTAAACCAAATCTCAGCTGATTTTTATGCTGCTGATCTGAAATACTGAAGACTGAAGAAGAGGAAAGCAACGACCCAGAGCCTCCCTGAGGGCTGTGCTTTGCTTTTAGCCTTCCCCTGCTGCCCCACTCAGCCCTGCTCCAGCAGGAGACACCTTCACAGCTGGTTTCAGCCTGCCTGGGAGACACCAAGGATCATAGAGCCAAGCCCCAGGAGCAACCAAGAGCCAACCAGCTCTGCCACCCCACCCCCTGGCAAGGGTTTGGTGCTTTTGCCTCCTCACCTCACCAACCCCTGGCAAGGGTTTGGTGTTTTTGCCTCCTCACTCCCTAGCAAGGGTTTGGTGTTTTTGCCTCCCCATCCCAATCCAAGGCATTCTTCAGGCACCTCCCGAGCAGAGCTGGGGCAAACCCATAGGAACAAGCTACTGTTAATTAGTCTGATCAGCTTTAATAACTTTATTGAGGAGGGAGGGGGGAGGGGAGGGGAAGGGAACCTTCCCTGCCCGGGGAGGGGCCTGGGAGCAGCGCTGCAGTGAGGGGAATCCATGTGGAAGCATTCCTGCATCGTTCCCACGGGCATTCTGCTCCTCATTTGCATCAGCCCGGGAGGCACTCGGGGGTGCTTTGGGTCCCTACCTGGAAATGTCCTCTGAGGAGAGGAGAGCCTTCAAGGGTAGCTCTCAGAGGTCCCTGCCCCCTCCCCAGCCTGAGCAGAAGTCATCTCTGAGGCAAATAAGGATGAGAATGGTTGGGGTTGGGGTTGGGGGGAGCAGGGGGGAGAGGATGCTTCTGGTGTGGCTTTGGCTTTGAAGTGGGAGCTTGGCTTGTGTCAAATCCCCCTGCAGCATAAAGGCTTCAGGTTGCTCCCCCCTTGGCCAGGAGAAGTCCCCAAGCCACCCCTGCAGACTCCCCACCTCCAGGTCCTGCAGCAAGGCAGCATTCCCACAAACACTTCCAGTGAAGGGCTAAATCCATGGAATCACAGAGTGGGTAGGGTTGGAAGAGACCTTCAAGATCATCCAGTTCTAGCCTTCTGCCATGGGCAGGGACAACTCCCACCAGCCCAGCTTGCTCCAGCACTCATCCAGCCTCCACAGAGGGACAGCCACAGCCTTCCTGTGCCAGTCTCTCCCCACCCTCATTGCCAAGAATCTCTTCCTCATCTCCAGTCTCATCCTCCCCTTTCCCAGCTCAAAGCCATTGTTCCTCATCCTGGCACTCCCAGCCCTTGTCCAAAGTCCCTCCCAGCTCTCCTGGAGCCTCTTCAGGTACTGGAAGGCTGCTCTGAGGTCTCCCTGGAGCCTTCTCTTCTCCAGGCTGAACACCCCCAGCTCCCTCAGCCTGTCCCTATAGCAGAGGTTCCCCAGCCCTCTGATCATCTTGGTGGCCACTTCTGGACCCTCTCCATCAGCTCCAGGTCCTTCTTGTGTTGAGTGCCTCAGAGCACTGCTGGCGAGGTCTCAGGAGTGCAAAGCAGAGGTGGAGAATCAGCTCCCTCCTCCTGCTGGCCACAGTGCTGTGGATGCAGCCCAGGATGTGGTTGGTGCTCCAGTTGGGCAACTCAATGCCCAGAATGTTCCCATTAGGAATATTTTACATTTTCATGGCCAGATCCATGGATTCAGTCATAGATTCACAGAATGGGTTGGGTTGGAAGGGACCTCCAGGATCATCCAGTTCCAACCCCCTGCCAGGGGCAGGGAACCCTCCCACCAGCCCAGCTTGCTCCAGGACTCATCCAGCCTGGCCTTGAACAAATCCAGGGAGGGACATCCACAGCCTCCTTGGGCAACCTCTTCCAGTCTCTCCCCACCCTCACTCTCAACAATTTCTTCCTCATCTCCAGCCTCATTCTACCCTCTCCCAGTTCAAAGCCATTGTCCCTCATCCTATCCCTCACAGCCCTTGTCCCATGTCCCTCCCCAGCTCTCCTGGAGCTGCTTCAGGTACTGGAAGGCTGCTCTGAGGTCTCCCTGGAGCCTTCTCTTCTCCAAGCTGAACAAGGGACCTTCAAAATCATCCAGTTCCAAACCCACTACCATGGGCAGGGAGACCTCCTACTGGCCCAGGTAGCTCCAAGCCTCATCCAGCCTGGCCTTGAACACCTCCAGGGAGGAGGCATCCACAGCCTCCCTGGGCAACCTGTGCCAGTGTCACACAGCAGCTTATTAAATAATCCTAGAATCATAGAATCCAATCAATCAGAAAAAAAATCAATCCCATTTTCCCCCCTCCCTCTCTCTCTCTCTGGTGCTGCCACTTCCATGTGTCTGCACATTTTCCACCTCTCCATCTACCTCATAATTACCCAACCAGAGCCTGGCTTGGAGGCCAAGAGCAGTAAACTATTGTTCAAAGGAGATTGCAAATTGCTTGGAGCACAGAACTGTCTCCTTAATTAGCCTGGGAAAACATCAGGCAGGCTTTATGGCACGGGAGGAATAATAAATAATAATAGAAATAGTTCCTGGAAAAGAAAAAGAAACCCCCAAAAACAGGAAAAAAAAAAACCAAAACCAACACAAACCAACCCACCAAAAGTGGGCTCAGAGTGCCCAAAGGCAAAGGCTGGTGGGAGGATGATATTTGCCAGCAGGAAATGTGAGAGGATGAAGCATCAGCTCCTGGAAGGATCTTGTCACACAGAGTCACAGAGTGTCAGGGGCTGGAAGGGACCTCCAGAGCTCATCCAGTCCAACCCCCTGCCAGATCAGGGGAACCCGGGGCAGGGCACACAGGAACACAACCAGGTGGGGTTGGAAGATCTCCAGAGAGGGAGACTCCACAACCCTCCTGGGCAACCTGCTCCAGGGCTCTGGCACCCTCACAGGGAAAAAAAATTCTTCCTCCTCTTTCCATGGAACTTCCTCTGCCTCAGCTTCCACCACTGCCCCTTGTGCTGTCCTTGGGCATCCCCCAGCAGAGCCTGGCTCCAGCCTCTGGGCACTCCCCCTGCACAGCTTCATCCCCAGCAATGAGCTCCCCCTCAGGCTCCTCCTCTCCAAGCTCCAGAGCCCTCAGCTCCCTCAGGCTCTCCTGCTGAGGAAGATCTTCCACCGCCTGCAGCATCTTTGTGGCTCTGTGCTGGACTCTCTCCAGCAGTTCCCTGAGGTCCTTCTTGAGCTGAGGGGCCCAGAACTGGACACAAGATTCCAGATGTGGCCTCAGCAGGGCAGAGCAGAGGGTGAGGAGAACCTCTCTGACCTGCTCACCACAGCCCTTCTGATCCACCCCAGGCTGCCCTTGGCCTTCTTGGCCACCAGAGCACATTGCTGGCACATGGTCAACCTCCCACCCCCCAGCACCCCCAGGGCCTTTTCCCCTTCCCTGCTGTCCAGCAGCTCAGTCCCCAACCTCTCCTGAGGTCTGCTTCTGTGCTTCTTTCCCCTAAAGGTTCATGATCTTATAGGTCATGGCCATGGCTCCTGGGGCCATGGCTTGGTGACCATGGTGGGGTTGGGTTGCTGGTTGGCCTGGATGACCTTAGAAGCCTTTTCCAGCCCAAATCATTCTGGTGTTCTGTGACTCTAAGGTTCTACGTTCAAAGACAGAAAGAGCATGGGAGAGGCTGATGGCTTCCTTCTGCACCAACCCAAACCACCCCAGGATGATTCTCTTGGCCCTTTCTTCCATCAGCTTCACCTTGGATTCCCAGCTCACCCCAAGTGCAATCCAGAAAGTCAACCCAGCTCCTCTCAGCTGCTGAACAAGGCTGCCTCTAGCACACAGCAAAGCCAAAGCCCTGCACAGCCAATTTAAAAGCCATTTAAAGTCTATTATGGGGGGGTGGGAGGGAAAGCAGAATTAATTTGAAGATCATATTGAAGTGGTTTCTTTTTCTTCAGTTTGTGATCTTCTGCCTCATTTACCCTGCAGTGTACACCACTAAATCATTTATTTGGCACTTTTTTTGGGGGGGGCTGAGGGGAGAGGGGGAGGCTAACTTCCTGGATTTTTAGTTCTTTTTGCTTTGATTTTTCCACCACTGCTGCTGGGATTCTGTCACAAGCTCTGCAAAAAGCTCCAACCCACCCAAGAAGCCTGCAGGGGTTGCTGAAGCTTTGACTCCCTGCACTTCACAGCATCACAGAATGGTCTGGGTTGGAAGGGAGCTCCAAAGCTCATCCAGTCCAACCCAGGGACATCCTCCACTAGGGCAGGTTGCCCAGAGCCCTGTCCAGCCTCACCTTGAACAGCTCCAGGGATGGAAGCTTTGGCAAACTCCTTTTCCTTGAAACATGATGAAACAGCTTAGGGACAAACAACGCCAAGTGCCAGGGGCTGCACTGGGTGCACAACAACCCCTAGCAAGGCTGCAGGCTTGGGGCAGTGTGGCTGGAAAGCTGCTGGCAGCAAGGGAGCTGGGGGTGCTGATGGCCAAGCAGCTGAAGAGGAGCCAGCAGTGTGCCCAGGGGGCCAAGAAAGCCAAAGGCATCCTGGCTGGGATCAGCAATGCTGTGTCCAGCAGGAGCAGGGAGGGGATTGTCCCCTGGCACTCAGCTCTGCTCAGGCCACACCTGCAGTGCTGTGTCCAGCTTTGGGCATCTCAATGCCAGAGAGATGTGGAGGTGCTGGAGCCAGGGCAGAGCAGGGCAAGAAAGCTGGCAAGGGCCTGGAGAAGAAATGTGCTGGAGAGAGACTGAAGGAGCTGGGGATGGTTAGTGTGAAGCAGAGGAGGCTGAGGGAGACCTCCTGGCTGTCTCCAGCTCCCTGCAAGGAGGTTGTGGAGAGCTTGGTGCTGGTCTCTTCTCACAGCTCAGTAGTGACAGAACAAGAGGCAATGGCCTCAAGGTGCCACTGGGCAGGTTCAGACTGGACAGCAGGAAGAGGTTTTTCCCAGCAGGAGTGGTCAGGGCTTGGAATGTGCTGGGCAGGGAGGTGGTGGAGTCCCCAAGCCTGGCTGTGTTTGCAGGTGGTTTGGCTGTGGTGCTTGGGGCTGTGGTTTAGGGGTGAGCCTTGCAGAGTAGGGTTCTGGGTTGGACTTGGTGACCCTGAGGGTCTGTTCCAACCTGAATGGTTCTGTGAGTCTGGGATTCTGTGCTCTGCTCTTCTGAGCTCCTCAAGCACTTGGGGTTCTGCACCCAGCAGCAAAATCTCAGGCAACCAACCTTCCCCTGGTGCATCTTGAGGCCATTGCCTTTCCATCTGTCATTAGGTACCTGGGAGAAGAGACCATCATTGGCCTTAACACAACCTTCTTTCAGGTAGCTGTGGAGAGCAAGAAGTCCTCCTGCCCTAGTGTGCAATACTCGGGTTGGTTTTTTTTCCTCCATTCCTCCCTCAAATAGGCAACTCAGTAGAAAAAAAACTTCAGAAAATGAGACTTTTGCCTTATTTTGGGTCATTTCTGACCACTCCAGACCCCTTTTGAGGCAGGTTCCAGTGTGGAATACTCAGGTTGGGTTTTTAACCTCCATTCCTCCTTTCTAAAGAAGCCACTCAGTGAAAACACATTCAGAAAATGAAACTTTTGCCCAATTTGGGGTAATTTTTGACCACTCCAGACCTTTCTTGAGGCAGCTGACAGTGTGGAATACTCAGGTTGGGTTTTTTTCTCCATTCCTCCCTCCAAAGAGGACACTCAGTGAAAATACCTTCAGACCATGAAACTTTGGCCCAATTTGGGGCAATTTCTGACCACTCCAGACCCTTCCTGAGGCAAGTTCCAGTGTGCAATACTCAGGTTGGGTTTCCCCCTCCATTCCTCTCTCAAAAGAATCTACTTAGTGTAAAAAAACTTGCAGAGAATGAAACTTTTGCCCTATTTTGGGTCTTTTCTGACCACTCCAGACCCTTCTTGAGGCAGCTTGCAGTGTGGAACACTCAGATTGTTTTTTTTTTTTTTTCCCCTCCATTCTTCCCTCCAAAGAGGCCACTCAGTGAAAACCAAACTCCCTCCCTTCCCAGGCTGCTACAAAAAGCTTTTCTGCTTCTCTTCTCCACAGCAATTTCTATTTTACCCTTCTGAGATGAAAGGACCAAGGGGGGCTCCAGCTAAGAGAAGTTGGCCAGGGGGGGTGGTGACAGCAGTCACTTGAGAGCCTTTCAGAGGTGCTTTCAAGCAGAAATATTTAATCTCCTTCGTTCCCCTCAGTGTGAATAATTTTTGTTCCCCCCTCCCTCTTTGAGCATCCAACCCCAGTTGTTGAATTGCTGATACCTGATCCATGGCCTCTGAGGGTCAGGCACACACTGGCCAAGCCCTTCAAGCCTGCAGGACTTTCAGGTGGTCACTTGGCAAGCAAGAATCAGCAGGGCAAGTGGGGGAAGATGCTGGGGCAGATAATTTAAGAGGCTTGGGCAGCTGGTCCAGCTCCAGCTCCCTTTGATGTCACTTCAGCCTTCAGCCCTCCACATTTGAGGGAATTAAAACTGCTCTGCCTCAATAGTTGAGCCCCACAGCTGTCTGCATTGGCAAACAAAACTCTTCTTGCTCCAGCATCCCTCTTCTAAGGTATAGGAGCACTTCTCCTGAACTCAGGAGTGCCCTGGCAGGCACTTGAGCAACCTCAGGCTTCACTTAAGCTCTGCCCCGAGTCCAGACCTCATCTTGGCTTTGGGATCACTGATTTCAGAGAAGCTAAGGCAGAAAAAGACACTTCTCATGTAAATAATGGAGAAAAAGGAATTGACAGACTCACAGAATGGGTTGGGCTGGAAGGGACCTTCAATCTCATCCAGTTCCAACCCCCTGCCATGAGCAGGGAACCCTCCCACCAGCCCAGCTTGCTCCAGGACTCATCCAACCTGGCTTTGAACACCTCCAGGGAGGAAACAGCCACAGCCTCCCTGGGCAACCTGTGCCAGTGTCTCCCCAGCCTCACTCTCAACAATTTCTTTATCATCTTCAGTCTCAATCTCCCCTCTCCCAGCTCAAAGCCATTGTCCTTCATCCTGGCACTCCCAGCCCTTGTGCAAAGTCCCTCCTCAGCTCTCCTGGAGCCCCCTCAGTTACTGGAAGGCTGCTCTGAGGTCTCCTTGGAGCCTTCTCCAGGCTGAGCAGCGCCAGCCCCCTCAGCCTGTCCCTGTAGTGGAGGTTTTCCAGTCCTCTGATCATTTTTGTGGCCTCCCCTGGGCCTGCTCCAGCAGCTTCATGCCCAATCACAGGATTGTTTTGGTTGGAGAAGACCTCTAAGACAGAGTCAAAACCTCAGCTCAGCACCACCATGGCCAAAACCTGACTCAGTGATGACCACTTGGCCCAGCAGAGAAGCAGATTATCATAAAGCTCATTGAGTTCATCCCCCACCATACAAAATATTGCTACACACATATCCTGAACTGGGCAAACATTTCTTTACTTGGGCTGCTGGCTGGTCATAGATTCACAGAATGGTTTGAGTTGGAAGGGAACTTGAAGATCACTGAATCAGAGGATTGTTTGGGTTGGAAGGGGGCTTCAAGATCACAGAATCAGAGAATGGTTTGGGCTGGAAGGGGCCTTGAGGATCACAGAATCAGAGAAAGGTTTAGGTTGGAAGGGACCTTGAAGATCATAGAACCATAGAATGATTTGGGTTGGAAGGGAACTTGAGGATCATAGAATCAGAGAAAGGTTTGGGTTGGAAGGGACCTTGAAGATCTTAGAATGGTTTGAGTTGGGAGTGACCTTCAAGCTCATCCAGCTCCAACCCCCCTGCCATGGGCAGGGACCCTTTCCCACCAGCCCAGGTTGCTCAAGGCCACATCAAGCCTGGCCTGGAACACCTCCAGGGAGAGGAACATCCACGACCTCCTGGTCATGGCAGTGCTGGAATGCTGATTCCAGCTGTTTGTCAAGTGCTGAACCCTCACCTCTACAGCAGGGAGGGATAGATTGCTTGGCAGCACCAGCACCAAGTCATTCTGTGTCTCACCATGGAAGAAGCAAAGCTAACAACCTCCTCCACTCCCAGGAGGTCAGACCTGGAAAGGAGAGCTGCAGCAAACTGTTCCCTGCAGCTGCAAATTCTGGCAAAAAAAAAAACCAAACCAACAACCCAAACACAACAAAACCCCCAAGAAAATTCCAAAGCCAAGCTCCCAAACTCTGTCATTTACATAACAGGCTTCCCTAGTTCCTGAAATCAGGGATTGATCTTCAGAGCAGATGGAGAGGATATTTCCAGGACAGTCTGGAGGATAAAAGATAAACCTCCTTTCAAGTGTCTCTCTTCCTTTTATTACATTTGAAAGTGCAATTCTCAGCATTTAAAATAGATTGAAGCTTGAGGAGGGCAGATTGAGACTGGAGATGAGGACGAACTTCTTGGCAGTGAGGGTGGGGAGAGACTGGAATGTGCCCTCCCTGGTGGTGCTCAAGGCCAGGCTGGATGAGTCCTTAAGCAGCCTGGGCTGGTGAGAAGGGTCCCTGCCCATGGCAGGGGGTCGGAACTGGATGAGGCCCCTTCCAACCCAACCCATTCTATGACTTCCAAGGTCCCTTCCAACCCAACCCATTCTATGACTTCCAAGATCCCTTCCAACCCAACCCATTCTATGACTTCCAAGATCCCATCCAACCCAACCCATTCTGTGACTTCCAAGGTTCCTTCCAACCCAACCCATTCTATGATTCTAACAAAATGTGTTGTATTCCCAAGCACCACTTCTGGGTTCCCCAGGTCGAAAGGGACAGGGAAGTGCTGGAGAGAGTCCAGCAGAGACTACAAGGAGCCTGAAGGGCCTGGGACATCTGTGTGGGAGGAAAGGCTGAGAGTCCAGGGGGTGGTTAGCCTGGAGAAGAGAGGACTGAGAGGAGGTCTGAGCAATGGTTACAGACAGCTGAAGGGAGGGGGGCAAGAAGGGGCCAGGATCTTGCCAGTGGTGCCCTGGGATAGGATGAGAGGCAATGGACACAAACTGGAGCCCAGGAGGTTCCACCTCAACATGAGGAGAAACTTCTTTGGTGTGAGGGTGCTGAGCCCTGGAGCAGGCTGCCCAGAGAGGTTGTGGAGTCTCCTGCTCTGGAGATTTTCCAGCCCCACCTGGATGTGTTCTGGGTGCCCTGCCCTGGGCAATGCTGCTCTGGCAGGAGGGTTGGGCTGGATGATCTCCAGAGGTCCCTTCCAAGCCCATTCTGTGATTCTGTGTCAGAGGTGACCTTGCAGGCACAGTCTGAGGTGGCAGACAGATGGAATCAGTGTCACTGCCAAGCTGCTTTCAGTCCAAACCCCCTGCCCAGGGCCCATCTCTGCCAAGGGGCACCTCATGGAATAGCAAAGGCAGCAAAGGCAGGGGAGGGGGAGTTAAAAAGGGCAAAGTGCCTTCTCCTCTCCCTTCTACCCCTCAGCCAGCTGAGTGCAGGGTGAGGAAGCCAACAGCTGTGCAGTGCCAGGCAGAGCCATGCCTGTGCCACCTCTGTGACAGGCACAGAGCCTGTCAGCTGCCAGCTGCTTGCTGCAGGTGAGGCAGGGAGAGCTGGGGAGGAGAGGAGAGCCATGGAAGGAGGAACCAGGAAGCACCTGTCTGGGGACTGGGTTGCCATGGAATCCTAGGACTGCCTCCAAGATCTTTGAGTCCAAGCAGCAATCCAAGGCCACCATTGGCCATTAAAGCCTGGCCCCAAGTGCCAGCTCTCTGCTGTGTGACACGAGGGGGTCTGCCCCTCTTGCTGGGACAGATCTCCTGGGAAGCAGGGACTGCCCACCAGGCTAATGTTTCTGTAATCAAGAAGCTTCAGCACTGTGCTGAGAGCTGAAAAGCATCTAAATAGCCTGGGGTGCATCAAGAGTGTGGCCAGCAGGTCAAGGGAGGTTCTCCTCCCTGTCTGCTCTGCCCTGGTGAGGCCACAGCTGGAGCATTGTGCCCAGTGCTGGGCTCCCCAGTTCAGGAGGGACAGGGGACTGCTGGAGAGGGTACAGGAAAGGGCTGCAAAGGAGCTGGGGGGACTGAACCATCTCTGTGATGAAGAAAGGCTGAGAGAGCTGAGTCTTTCTAGCCTGGAGAAGACTGAAGGGAGATCTTCTCAATGCTGATCAATACTTCAAGGATGAATATCAGGAGGATGGGGTCAGGTCCTTTTCAGTGGTGCCCAGGGAGAGGACAAGGGGCAAGGGGCACAAATTTGAACGTGGAAAGTTCCATCTAAACATGAGGAAGAACTTTGTCACTTTGAGGTTTTTCCAACCTTAATGATCCTTTGATTGCCTGGCATTTGGTCAGGAATCATCTAGCACTGAGTAGCATCTCCTGGGAACAAAGCAAAGTTAAGCTGCTGGGACAACAAGGTCTTGGTTTGACCAGGTGACCATCTCATGGAATCATCACAGAACTGTCAGGGCTGGAAGGGACCTCAAGGATCAGCCAGTCCCAACCCCCCTGCCATGGGCAGGGACACCTCACACCACAGCAGGTTGCTCACAGCCACCTCCAGCCTGGCTGCAAAAACCTCCAGGGATGAGGCTTCCACCACCTCCCTGGGCAACCTCTGCCAGTCTCTCACCACCCTCATGGGGAAGAACTTCTTCCTAAAATCTAATCTAAGCCTCTTCTCTTCCAGCTTGGATCCATTCCCCCTGCTCCTCTCCCTACCTGACACCCTCAAAAGTCCCTCCTCAGCTTTCTTGGAGCCCCCTTCAGATCCTGGAAGGCCACAAGAAGGTCTCCTGGGAGCCTTCTCCTCTCCAGCCTGCACAACCCCAACTCTCTCAGGCTGTCCTCACAGGAGGGGAGCTTGGCTCCATCCCCCCTAGCCCTTTGTTCTCCTAGGGGCTGTCAGAGGATGCAGCTTCCCCCTCCCAAGGCTGTTTCTCTTCTGCTGATTTCACCACTTTCTTCCAGCTTATCCACACTGAATCAAACTTCCTTTTGTCATTCAGAAAGAGATCTCTTGCTCAAGCTTTCCTGCAAGGAAAACAACTCATCTTTCCTCCCCCAAGCCACAAAGAAAACCCCCACCAACCCAAAACCAAACCCAACCCCCAAAAAACATTTAAACCAGCACAGGAACCCAGTCCCTGGCAGCTGCTACTGCCTTTAAGCACTGTCTAGGAGGTATTAAACCACCCACTTTATGTCCTAATGACATTAACAGCCTCCCATCAACCAGGACACACAGAGTTAAAACTGAAATTCTCTCCTTAAGTCCCCCCCCTGCCCTGCACCCCACCACATTGTGTCTAGGTGCAGTATGGCAGCAGTTAATCAGGGGGCCTGCAAGAGCAGTGGGGGGGTACAGACCATATGTGCCACAATACCTGAGCACAGCAGGGTGAGCTAAGGACAGGCCTGGGGGAGACTTAGCTCTGACTGCCTTCAGCTCCTTGCCCAGTCCCCAGGTTTTGATGGGTTTGAAATGAAAATAAATTAATAAATAAAAAAAAAATCATTTGGTGTGCCTGGAGGGTCCTAAATAATAACAACAACAACAACAACAACAACAACAACAACAACAACAACAACAACAACAATAACAATAACAACAACAATAATAACAATAATAACAACAATAATAACAGTAATAGTCATCATAATAACAACAATAATAATAAAAAATAATACTACAACCCAATAACAACAAGAAGAATGAAGATGAAAGAAGAAGGAAGAAAAAGAAAGAAGAAGGAAGAAAGGAGAAGAAAGAAAGAAGAGGAAAGAAGAAAAGAAGAAAAGAAGAAAGATGAAGGAAAAAAGAAGCAGAAAGAAGAAGAAAGAAAAGAAGAAAGATGAAGGAAAAAGAAGTAGAAAGAAGAAGAAAGAAAAGAAGAAAGATGAAGGAAAAAAGATGAAGAGGAAAGATGAGGAAAGAAGAAAAGTGGAAAGAAGAAAAGAAGGAAGAAGAAGAAAGAAAAGAAGAAAGGTGAAGAGAAAAGAAGAAAGAAGAACTAAAGAGGAATAAGAAGGAAGAAGAAAGAAGCAGAAAGAAGAAGAAAGAAAGGGAAAGAAGAAGAAAGAAGGAGAAAGAAGAAGGGGAAAGAAGAAGAAAAAAGAAAGAGGAAAGAAAGAAGAAGAAATAAAGGAAAAGAAAGAAAGAAAAAAGAAAAGGAGAAAGAAGAAGAAAAGAAGAAGAAGAAAAGAAGAAGAGGAAGAAGAGGAGGAAATATTGTGAGGGCTGGAGGCCAAGGGCTGTTGCTTTCCTTCCCCTTAGAGTAGGTGGCCAGTGCCAAGCAGCACTTCGTGGCTGCACGCGTGGTGGTGCTGTGCTGCAGGCACAGCCTCCCAGCCACAGCCTCCCAACCACAACCTCCCAACCTCAATCTCCAACCACAGCCTCCCAACCACAACCTCCCAACCACAGCCTCCAACCACAACCTCCCAACAACAGCCTCCCAACCACAGCCTCACAACCATAACCTCCCAACCACAACCTCCCAACCACAGCCTCCCAACCACAACCTCCAAACCACCCCAGCTGATTGCAGGTGACTCTACTGCTGCTGTAGTGAAATGACTTCTTCAGCAGGCCCTTGGGGTGTGCTGTGGGCTCTTTTTGAAGCCATTTCCTCAGCTCCTCTAGTGCTTGAGTGGTTTGGTTTTGCCTTTCCCATCTCTTAGCACCTTCCAGAGCCTGGCTTGGAGATGGGTGAGCTCTGCAGAACAGATTCTCTGCTGAGATGCTTCCCATTTGCAAGGGATCAATACTGTTTGTGCTGGCCTTGTGCTCCCTCTTGGTAACCCTGTTGGCAAATATGCTTCAGGGGCAAGAACTGATCCTCAAACGAGCCCCAGACAACAATCTGCAAGGAGGGGAGGAGGCTGAAAGTTTGTTCTAGGGGCAGCTCTCTGTGTCTTGTCTCCTGGTTGAGGATTGTGGGAAGAGAGAGAGAAAAAAAATGAATGTTTTTTGCTTCTTCCTGGTGTGATGTAAAAGGGAAGGTAATTAAACAAATAGGAACTGCACAGCCTCAAAGCTGGAGATTATCACAGAATCACAGAACTGTCAGGGTTGGAAGGGAGCTCCAGGATCAGCCAGTTCCAACCCCACTGCCATGGGCAGGGACACCTCACACCACAGCAGGTTGCTCACAGCCACCTCCAGCCTGACTGCAAAATCCTCCAGGGATGAGGCTTCCACCACCTCCCTGGGCAACCTCTGCCAGTCTCTCACCACCCTCATGGGGAAGAATTTCTTCCTAACATACAACCTGAGTCTACCCACTGCTAGTTTTTCTCCATTACCTAGAAGTGGGGAGATTCAGATTGGATGTTAGGAAGAAATTATGGAGCCCCCCGGCCTCAAACCTGGAGATTGTGGAGCCCCAAGGTCTGAGATCTGGAAATTATGGAGCCCCAAACTCTCAAATCTGGAAATTATGTATCCATGCAGCCTCAGATCAGGAAATTATGGAGCCTCAAGGTCTCCAGCCTAAGATCAACTTCTGTTGCTTCTGTCCCCTAGAAAATCATATTTTGATCAGCCTGAGATCAACTTCTGTTGCTTCTTTCCCCTACAAACTCTTTCTTTTGATCAGCTGTGAACCCAACCCTGCCCACCCCCTCCCTGCTATTCCTTCTTCACCAGCACTTCAGGACATCCTGAATCCCACAGAGGCACCTTCAGCAGCCACAATTTTTGGGTTGGGAGGGGAAAGAAAAAAAAAAGAGGAGGAATTAAAAAGACAAACAACCAAACCCAAACCAAAACAGACCCAAAAGAAAAGGTGAAAGAAGAAAGGGAAAGTGAACAGGTAGGAAACCCAACCCCTGGGAACAGCAAGGCAGTGCCCTAAGTGGTTAATCCCTCCCCTGCCAATTAGCATCCAGATGATTAACTGGATCACAGCCCTCATTAAGGCTGTCTGTACATTATGCTAATCCCTGCCAGCTGATTGGCTGACCCCATTAATGCTCCACCAGACACTAGGGGCTGGGCATGTCCCAGGCTCCCAGCAAAGAAAGCAGCAGGGCTGGGGGGTGGAGGGGTTGAGGGGGGGAGGAGAAGAAGGGAGCACAGCAAAGAAAGAGGAGGAGGAGGAGGAAAGGTCATCCCCTGGTGTCTGCAGGGAAGGAAATTGGCCTTGGCAGTTTGACTTCCTCAAATCTGATCTTGGTTTGGAAGTGATTTTGTTGAGGGCAGGTCAGAAATTTCCTTATTCTGGAGCTTTCCTCTCCTTCTTTACACTAAATTTTGAGTGCAGCTCAGGAATTTGCTTATTCTGGAATTTTCCTGCCCTTCTTTACAGCTGTTGTTGAGTGCAGGTCAGAGATTTGCTTATACTGGAGCTTTCCTCCTGCTTCTCTCTGCACACCTCTCATATGCCTGAGACATGCAGTGAAATATTAAGAATAAAGACAATAAAATATGCAAACCCTTTCCCCAAATCCCCCTACATTAGCACCAGCTTTGTGCTTCTGCACCTTGGGGAATGCACAGAGTCTCCAGTTTCCATCCATATTTAGTGTGAGGCAGGGGAGCCATTGGAAGAGGTTGCCCAGGGAGGCTGTGGATCTTCCCTCCTTGGAGGTGTTCAAGGCCAGGCTGGATGAGGCCTTGAGCAACCTGGTCTGGTGGGAGGTGTCCCTGCCCATGGCAAGGAGCTAGGAACTGGATGAGCTTGGAGGTCCCTTCCAACCCAACCCATTCTATGATTCTATGATCTTTGAGATCCCTTCCAACCCAAACCATTCTATGGTTCTATGGTCTTCAAGGTCCCTTCCAACCCAACCCATTCTATGGTTCTATGATCTTTTAATTCCCTTCCAACCCAACCCATTCCATGATTCTCTGTATCTCTGATATGAAATCTCCAAAGGGGACTTCAGTGATGATTTTTGGGCTGGAACAATCCTCATTGTCAATGCAGGCTGGGGAAGGAGAGGATAGAATGCAGCCCTGAGGAAAAGGACTTGGGAGTGCTGGGGGAGGAGAAGCTGGCCAGGAGCAGGCAGTGTGAGCTTGCAGCACAGAAGGCCAAGGGCAGCCTGGGCTGCATCCAAAGCAGTGTGGTCAGAGCTGGAGAGAGAGGATCCTGCCCCTCTGCTTTGCTTTGGGGAGACCTCACCTGCAGGGGTGTGTCCAGATACGGAGCCCTTAATATAGGAAGGACATGGAGCTCATGGAGACTGTCCAGAGGAGGCCACAAAACTGATCAGGTGGATGGAGAACCTCTGGAATAAGGACAGTCTGAAGGAGCTGAGGGTGTTCAGCCTGGAGAGGAGAAGACTCCAGGGAGACCTTAAAGCAGCCTGCCAAGACCTGAAGGGGGCTACAAGCAGGCTGCAGAGGGACTGTTTGCAAAGGGCTGCAGGGACAGGACCAGGGCCAATGGCTTCAAAGTAGAGCAGAGCAGATGGAGATTGGATGTAAGGAAGAAGTTCTGCAGCAGGAGGCTGCTGGAACACTGCAACAAGTTGCCTAGGGAGGTGGTTGAGGCTCCATCCCTGGAGATGTTCAAGGTGAGGCTGGACAGGGCTGTGGGCAACCTGATCTGGTTGGGGATGTCCCTGCTGAGTGCAGAGGGCTGGGCTGGATGAGCTTTGGAGGTCCCTTCTGGCCTGGACCATTCTGTGATTGTGTGATTCTATGATTCTATGATTCTGTGATTCTGTGACTGTGATTCTATGATTCTGTGATTATGTTACTCTGTGACTCTGTGATTCTCTGATTCTCTGATTCTGTGACACTGTGATTCTCTGATTGTGTGACTGGCTGGTGAAGTGCTCTCAAGATGAAGCAATGGAGATGAAGAAATGGAATTCCTTGGTGCCTGCACTCTGCCTTCCTGTAAGCAGAGCTGAGCTGTATTGAGCTATAGGTTTCTGCCTGCTATTGAGTTATTGACACTGAGTGTCAGCAGCCTTCTCCAGCTGAAAGAACTTGCTAAGTGCTTCAATAGGAGCTTGATGGTTAGTCAAAGTGGCTAACCCAGCCTCTTTTCTCTGGTCTGCATGGCTTAGGTAGACATCCAGCACCTAAAACCAGTCAAGCTGCTCATGCACATCAGGAGGAAAATAAGAAGTGTCCAAAACCTCTGTGAATTATTGCTCTGCACCACCTGTTCTAGGTCATTTTTTTTTTTTTCCCAGCCATGTAGATTTATCCAAAGCAACTTAAGGGAATGAAAGCCCTTGGCCTTTAAAGTGCTGAATGGCTTTTATTGAGTGGCTTGAATGAAGTATTCACAGGAGGTCAATCGAGTTATAAGGGGGAGGGGGGGCAGGTTTGCTCTCTCTTCACATCAGCTGCTCTTGGCACAAGCCTGGTCTGTAGCAAGAAGTCTAGGATCTGCTGCCAACCAGTATGAGGTTCCCACAGGGAGCCAAGGAGTCAGAGGCAGGCAGCAGGGAGTGGGAGAACCTACCAGTTAGAGTGGTGAGAGAGTTGTGACCAGCTCACAGGGGCTGAAAGACACAGGAGGGGTTGGTTTGTTAGTGCTCTTCTTGCCCTTCCTTGGGTGGGATCCAGTGCACCCTCAGCAAGCTTGAGGATTCATAGATTCATGGAATGGGTTGGGTTGGAAGGGACCTTCAAGATCATAGAATGGGTTGGGTTGGAAGGGACCTTCAAGATCATAGAATAGTCTGGGTTGGAAGGGACCTTCAAGATCATAGAATGGTTTGGGTTGGAAGGGACCTTCAAGATCATAGAATCATAGAATAGTTTGGGTTGGAAGGGACCTTCAAGTTCACAAAATCATGGAATGGTTTGGGTTGGAAGGGACCTTCAAGTTCACAGAATCATGGAATGGTTTGGGTTGGAAGGAACCTTGAAGATCCTCTAGTTCCAACCACCATGGCCAGGAACACCTTCCACTAGACCAGGTTGCTCAAGGCCTCATCCAACCTCGCTCCATGCTGCCCAGCGAGGTGGTTGTATCCCCATGGCTGGGGTTGTTTGAGAGAGGCAGAGGTGTGGAGCTGAGGGACAGGGTTTAGCACCAGCCTTGGTAGAGTTAGAGGATGGTTGGACTGGATGAGCTTCCAGCTGAAGCAATTCCATGATTCCATGATCCTGTGATGCCATGATTCAAGAGTGCAGAAAGCCCGGAGAAGGAAGTGGAGACTTTATCCTTGCCCTGGTTCCTGGCCTAGATTCTTTGCTAGCCTGACATCTATCATTCCTTCCCCTGGCACCTGAGGAGCTGCCACACTGCCCCTGCAGTCCAGCTGCTGGCTGCCAGCGGTGGCTCTGCTGCTGTGCAGCCTGAGAGAAGGGTGGAGGAGGTGATGCTTGGGGGGTGCTGAGGCACAGCCTTGCAGCCACTGCAGTTCTCTTTACACTAATTGGCAGGGAAAGGGGCACTGCTCGGCAGGGATTGTCAAGATGGCTCCTCCTGACCCCTCTGCTTAATCCAAATGAGTAATTAATGAGTCTGTTATGATTAGCACTGCAGTAAACTCTTCTGCTAGATAAATGCTTTAAGGCTCTCAGGCTTGAGCTCAGCAGCTGATTGCCATTTGGCCAGCAGATTTGTTTAGTCCTGCAGGGAAGCTGGGAAATAAAAAGAAAAAAAATAAAGGAGACATTGAAAGAAGAAATCCTACCCAAATGCCACCACCAGGAAAGGGAGGACACAGGTGGCCACAGCAGAGCTGGCAAAAGGAGTTGGGGACTATGGATTGGGCTGCATGTGGCAGCAGCAGAGGAAGGGAGGGATGACTTGTGCACTGAGCATCACGAGATTGTAAACCACCTCCTTAAAGTCATAGAATCACACAACAGGCTGGGTTGGAAGGGATCTTAAGGGGCACAGAATCAGAGAATGGGTTGGGTTGGAATGGAGTGGAATGGAAGGGAATAGACTGGATTAGACTAGAATGGAATGGCATGGCATGGAATGGAATGGAATAGAATAGAGTAGACTAGAATGGAATGGAATGGCATGGAATGGAATAGACCAGATTAGACTAGAATGGAATGGCATGGAATGCAATGGAAGGGAATAGACTATATTAGACTAGAATGGAATGGCATGGAATGGAAGGAATAGACTAGATTAGACTAGAATGGAATGGAATGGAATGGAATAGATTAGACTAGAATGGAATGGCATGGAATGGAATAGAATAGAAACAGAATAGAAGGGTATGGCATGAGATGGAGTTATAGAGCAGAATGTAATGGAATAGGATGGAATGGGAGGGAATAGACTAGATTAGACTGGAATGGAATAGGATAGGATGGGGTAGAATAGAATAGAATAGAATTAGAATAGAATAGAATAGAATAGAATAGAATAGAATAGAATAGAATAGAATAGAATAGAATAGAATAGAATAGAATAGAATAGAATAGAAGGGTATGGGATGAGATGGAATTTAATAGAGCAGAATGTAATGGAGTAGGATGGAATAGGAGGGAATAGACTAGATTAGACTGGAACGGAATGGGATGGAATGGGGAGGAGAGGAAAGGAAAAGAAAGGGAAAGGGGTAGAATAGAATCGATTGGAATGAAATGGAATAAAATCCTAAAGTAAAATCAACCCAATGCAATCGCCCCTTGCAGAGCCCATCCCAGGCTCCCCCAGGCTGATGGCAGGGATCCTAAAGCAGGGATCCAGCTGCCTGCCCCCTCTGCCTGCCCCTGCCCTTAAAACCAAGGCAGAGGACAATTAGCAGCAGCTTAGCTCCGTCTCCTGCTCGGCCACTTGGGGATGATTCCTGACCTGCTCATTTCATCCTCATTAGCGTCCGCAGGCCAAGGGCCCCCAGGGCTCCTTCATCGTCCCCCAGCAGCCTGTGCCATGAGGAGCTGCCAGCGAGGGCAGGGCTCAGACTTGAGCTTTGGGTTGTTGTTTGTTTCGGGTTTTCTTCTTTCGGTGGTGCTGGAGTGCAAACTGGAGGCACTGGGGTCAGCTTTGGGGCAAAGCTTTGCAGGCAAAGTCTGCTGGAGAGGAGGAACTGCTTTTGAATGCGGGGAAGCAGGGCACCCACTGGGGTTTTGTTTGCTCCTTGCAGCTGGAATTTGCTCTGAGATCCTTCCTTTATTTATGCATCTGTTTGATTATTTATTCATTTTAAAAGATTTTTATTGGTTTTAAACATTTTTATTGGTTTTAAATATTTGTATTTGCTTTTAATATTTTAATTAATTTTTAATATTTTAATTTACTTTTAATATTTTATTTGATTGTTAATATTTTAATTTTAAATATTTTTATTTATTTTTACTATTTTTCTTTTTACTATTTTTAAATATTTCATTGAATTTAATACTTTTATTGGTTTTGAACATTTTACGGATTTTTGATATTTTAGTGGTTGTTAATATTTTTAGTGATTTTTAATATTTTTATTGATTTTTCTAAGTTTTGGGTTAGTTTGGTTTGCTTGGGTTAGGCTTGGCTTGGCTTTGTTTGGTTTGGTTAGGTTTGGTTTGGGTTGGTTTGGTTTGGTTTGGTTAGGTTTGGTTACATTTGGTTTTACTTGATTCAGTTTGTGTTTAGTTTGGTTAGGTTTTGTTTGGTTTGTTTTGGCTTGACTTGGTTTAGTTTGGTTTGATTTGGTTAGGTTTGTGTTTGGTTGGGTTGGGTTTGGTTTGGTTCAGTTTGGTTTGGCTTGATTTGGTTTGTTTGAGGTTTCGTTTGGTTAGGTTTGGTTTGGTTTAGTTTGGTTTGATTTGGTTTAGTTTGTGTTTGGTTAGGTTAGGTTTGGTTTGGTTCAGTTTGTTGTGGTTTAGTTTGGTTTGACTTGGTTTAGTTTGTGTTTGGTTAGGTTTGGTTTGACTTGGTTTAGTTTGTGTTTGGTTTGGTTTAGTTTGGTTTGACTTGGTTTATTTTGTGTTTGGTTTGGTTTGGTTAGGTTTTGTTTGGTTTGTTTTGGCTTGGCTTGGCTTAGTTTGGTTTGACTTGGTTAGGTTTGTGTTTGGTTAGGTTTGGTTTGATTTGGTTTGTTTTGGCTTGGCTTGGTTTAGTTTGGTTGGGTTTACTTTGATTTCTAACAGCACCCAACTAAAACCACACCAAGAGAAAAACCTCTGGGCGGTTGACTTCCCTTTTCCGAGGGAAGAAAACCAAATCCAGTTGGAAAGGGGCTGGGCTGAAGTGCATCCAAGGTGTCCCAGGGATGATTTTGTTGTTGGGTTTTGTTTTTTCGAGGCGGGGGTGGTGGTGGTGGAATTTCTTTTGTAGCCTTTCAGAGCTGCTGCCTTGTTCGTGAAGCTCTGAATGCTGGAAGCTTTTCAGGGCTCTGCTCTCTCCATGCTGCTTTCCGATTTGCCACGGGAGAGGCTCCGCAGAGTGACAGGGCTGAGGGCGCCCGGTGCCAGTGTAAATGAGCCCCATTCATGTCTTGCCGTGGGCATATGGCATGGCATTGTCCTCGGCCACCGAGGCAGAAGTGATGCAATTTGTTGGCATGTCCTGGCGCAGCGCAGGACGGTCTCCCCCCACTGAGCTTCCCCCCCTAGAAAACAACAGCAGCCAGGAAAGGGCAGCCAGGGAAAAAGAAAAAAAAAACAACACCCAGCACCGAAAAAACTTCGACAGCTTTATCAAGCAGGACACACAGGCAGAGCACCACCGCCCTGGGGGGGAGGAAAAAAAAGAATCACAATGGTTGTAATAAAGAAAACAAAGAAAGAAAGAAAAAAAAAACAAAAACGGTGAAGAAAAGTAACAGAAAAAGAGAGAAAGAAATCGATAGGGAGAGGAAGAAATGAAGAAACGCCGAACTTTGGGAATTACGGTGGTTATTTTGGGGGGGAGTTTCTCTCCCTTCTTCAGTTCTTCGAGGGTCTCAAAAGGTTGTTTCCCCCAGCCTAGAGCACAGCAAAATTCCTTTGATAAAGAGATAAACTAATTAATTAATAATCAAATGACAAACAAGTAAATACATAGATGAATACATTTTATTATGCTTTCAGGAGGGTAGTTCTCTCTTCTTCCTATCTTCAAGGTCTCAAAAGGTTGTTTCCTCTAGTGCAGAAGACAGAAAAAATCATTTGATAAAGAGATACATAAACTAATTAATTAAAAATTAAATAGCAAACAAGTAAATACATAGATGAATAAATGTTACTATGCTTTTTGGGGGGCATTTCTCTCTTCTTCCTATTTTCAAGGTCTCAAAAGGTTATTTGCTCCAGTCTAGAACACAGCAAAATTCCTTTGATAAAGAGATAGATAAATTAATTAATTAATAATTAAATAACAAAGAAACAAATAAATAAATAGATAAATAACTGAATAAATAATTAAATAATAAAAAAATAAATAGATGAATAAATTTTATTATGCTTTTGGGGGGGTGAATTTCTCTCTTCTTCCTATTTTCAAGGTTTCAAAAGGTTGTGTCCTCCAGCCTAGAACACAGAAAAAAATTCCTTTAATTAATAGAT